>NC_134267.1:13000405-13124596 GCF_031893055.1 Leptodactylus fuscus | reverse complement strand
TTACTGTGACATCACTGTGTGTAACTTAATCTCTGTACTGTGACATCACTGTGTGTATTATCCTGTACTGTGACATCACTGTGTGTATTATCTCTGTACTGTGACATCACTGTGTGTATTATCTCTGTACTGTGACATCACTGTGTGTATTATCCTGTACTGTGACATCACTGTGTTGTATTATCTCTGTACTGTGACATCACTGTGTGTATTATCCTGTACTGTGACATCACTGTGTGTATTATCCTGTACTGTGACATCACTGTGTGTATTATCTCCTGTACTGTGACATCACTGTGTGTATTATCTCTGTACTGTGACATCACTGTGTGTATTATCCTGTACTGTGACATCACTGTGTGTATTATCTCTGTACTGTGACATCACTGTGTGTATTATCTCTGTACTGTGACATCACTGTGTGTATTATCCTGTACTGTGACATCACTGTGTGTATTATCTCTGTACTGTGACATCACTGTGTGTATTATCCTGTACTGTGACATCACTGTGTGTATTATCTCTGTACTGTGACATCACTGTGTGTATTATCTCTGTACTGTGACATCACTGTGTGTATTATCTCTGTACTGTGACATCACTGTGTGTATTATCCTGTACTGTGACATCACTGTGTGTATTATCTCTGTACTGTGACATCACTGTGTGTATTATCCTGTACTGTGACATCACTGTGTGTATTATCCTGTACTGTGACATCACTGTGTGTATTATCCTGTACTGTGACATCACTGTGTGTATTATCTCTGTACTGTGACATCACTGTGTGTATTATCTCTGTACTGTGACATCACTGTGTGTATTATCTCTGTACTGTGACATCACTGTGTGTATTATCTCTGTACTGTGACATCACTGTGTGTATTATCTCTGTACTGTGACATCACTGTGTGTATTATCCTGTACTGTGACATCACTGTGTGTATTATCCTGTACTGTGACATCACTGTGTGTATTATCTCTGTACTGTGACATCACTGTGTGTATTATCTCTGTACTGTGACATCACTGTGTGTATTATCTCTGTACTGTGACATCACTGTGTGTATTATCTCTGTACTGTGACATCACTGTGTGTATTATCTCTGTACTGTGACATCACTGTGTGTATTATCTCTGTACTGTGACATCACTGTGTGTATTATCCTGTACTGTGACATCACTGTGTGTATTATCTCTGTACTGTGACATCACTGTGTGTATTATCTCTGTACTGTGACATCACTGTGTGTATTATCTCTGTACTGTGACATCACTGTGTGTATTATCTCTGTACTGTGACATCACTGTGTGTATTATCCTGTACTGTGACATCACTGTGTGTATTATCTCTGTACTGTGACATCACTGTGTGTATTATCTCTGTACTGTGACATCACTGTGTGTATTATCCTGTACTGTGACATCACTGTGTGTATTATCCCTGTACTGTGACATCACTGTGTGTATTATCTCTGTACTGTGACATCACTGTGTGTATTATCTCTGTACTGTGACATCACTGTGTGTATTATCTCTGTACTGTGACATCACTGT
The DNA here is from genome assembly GCF_031893055.1 of Leptodactylus fuscus. Taxonomy (NCBI): domain Eukaryota; kingdom Metazoa; phylum Chordata; class Amphibia; order Anura; family Leptodactylidae; genus Leptodactylus; species Leptodactylus fuscus. Next base: position 13,123,039 of record NC_134267.1, on the reverse strand, counting down.
GTGTATTATCCTGTACTGTGACATCACTGTGTGTATTATCTCTGTACTGTGACATCACTGTGTGTATTATCTCTGTACTGTGACATCACTGTGTGTATTATCCTGTACTGTGACATCACTGTGTGTATTATCCCTGTACTGTGACATCACTGTGTGTATTATCTCTGTACTGTGACATCACTGTGTGTATTATCTCTGTACTGTGACATCACTGTGTGTATTATCTCTGTACTGTGACATCACTGTGTGTATTATCTCTGTACTGTGACATCACTGTGTGTATTATCCCTGTACTGTGACATCACTGTGTGTATTATCCTGTACTGTGACATCACTGTGTGTATTATCCTGTACTGTGACACCACTGTGTGTATTATCCCTGTACTGTGACATCACTGTGTGTATTATGCCTGTACTGTGACATCACTGTGTGTATTATCTCTGTACTGTGACATCACTGTGTGTATTATCTCTGTACTGTGACATCACTTGTGTGTATTATCTCTGTACTGTGACATCACTGTGTGTATTATGTCTGTACTGTGACATCACTGTGTGTATTATCCTGTACTGTGACATCACTGTGTGTATTATCCTGTACTGTGACATCACTGTGTGTATTATCTCTGTACTGTGACATCACTGTGTGTATTATCCCTGTACTGTGACATCACTGTGTGTATTATCCTGTACTGTGACATCACTGTGTGTATTATCTCTGTACTGTGACATCACTGTGTGTATTATCTCTGTACTGTGACATCACTGTGTGTATTATCTCTGTACTGTGACATCACTGTGTGTATTATCTCTGTACTGTGACATCACTGTGTGTATTATCTCTGTACTGTGACATTACTGTGTGTATTATCCTGTACTGTGACAGCACTGTGTGTATTATCTCTGTACTGTGACATCACTGTGTGTATTATCTCTGTACTGTGACATCACTGTGTGTATTATCTCTGTACTGTGACATCACTGTGTGTATTATCTCTGTACTGTGACATCACTGTGTGTATTATCCTGTACTGTGACATCACTGTGTGTATTATCTCTGTACTGTGACATCACTGTGTGTATTATCTCTGTACTGTGACATCACTGTGTGTATTATCCTGTACTGTGACATCACTGTGTGTATTATCCCTGTACTGTGACATCACTGTGTGTATTATCTCTGTACTGTGACATCACTGTGTGTATTATCTCTGTACTGTGACATCACTGTGTGTATTATCTCTGTACTGTGACATCACTGTGTGTATTATCCTGTACTGTGACATCACTGTGTGTATTATCTCTGTACTGTGACATCACTGTGTGTATTATCTCTGTACTGTGACATCACTGTGTGTATTATCCTGTACTGTGACATCACTGTGTGTATTATCCCTGTACTGTGACATCACTGTGTGTATTATCTCTGTACTGTGACATCACTGTGTGTATTATCCTGTACTGTGACATCACTGTGTGTATTATCCCTGTACTGTGACATCACTGTGTGTATTATCTCTGTACTGTGACATAACTGTGTGTATTATCCTGTACTGTGACATCACTGTGTGTATTATCTCTGTACTGTGACATCACTGTGTGTATTATCCTGTACTGTGACATCACTGTGTGTATTATCTCTATACTGTGACATCACTGTGTGTATTATCCTGTACTGTGACATCACTGTGTGTATTATCCTGTACTGTGACATCACTGTGTGTATTATCTCTGTACTGTGACATCACTGTGTGTATTATCCCTGTACTGTGACATCACTGTGTGTATTATCCCTGTACTGTGACATCACTGTGTGTATTATCCTGTACTGTGACATCACTGTGTGTATTATCTCTGTACTGTGACATCACTGTGTGTATTATCCCTGTACTGTGACATCACTGTGTGTATTATCCTGTACTGTGACATCACTGTGTGTATTATCCTGTACTGTGACACCACTGTGTGTATTATCCCTGTACTGTGACATCACTGTGTGTATTATCCCTGTACTGTGACATCACTGTGTGTATTATCTCTGTACTGTGACATCACTGTGTGTATTATCTCTGTACTGTGACATCATTGTGTGTATTATCTCTGTACTGTGACATCACTGTGTGTATTATGTCTGTACTGTGACATCACTGTGTGTATTATCCTGTACTGTGACATCACTGTGTGTATTATCCTGTACTGTGACATCACTGTGTGTATTATCTCTGTACTGTGACATCACTGTGTGTATTATCCCTGTACTGTGACATCACTGTGTGTATTATCCTGTACTGTGACATCACTGTGTGTATTATCTCTGTACTGTGACATCACTGTGTGTATTATCTCTGTACTGTGACATCACTGTGTGTATTATCTCTGTACTGTGACATCACTGTGTGTATTATCTCTGTACTGTGACATTACTGTGTGTATTATCCTGTACTGTGACAGCACTGTGTGTATTATCTCTGTACTGTGACATCACTGTGTGTATTATCTCTGTACTGTGACATCACTGTGTGTATTATCTCTGTACTGTGACATCACTGTGTGTATTATCTCTGTACTGTGACATCACTGTGTGTATTATCCTGTACTGTGACATCACTGTGTGTATTATCTCTGTACTGTGACATCACTGTGTGTATTATCCCTGTACTGTGACATCACTGTGTGTATTATCTCTGTACTGTGACATCACTGTGTGTATTATCTCTGTACTGTGACATCACTGTGTGTATTATCTCTGTACTGTGACATCACTGTGTGTATTATCCTGTACTGTGACATCACTGTGTGTATTATCTCTGTACTGTGACATCACTGTGTGTATTATCTCTGTACTGTGACATCACTGTGTGTATTATCCTGTACTGTGACATCACTGTGTGTATTATCCCTGTACTGTGACATCACTGTGTGTATTATCTCTGTACTGTGACATCACTGTGTGTATTATCCTGTACTGTGACATCACTGTGTGTATTATCCCTGTACTGTGACATCACTGTGTGTATTATCTCTGTACTGTGACATCACTGTGTGTATTATCCTGTACTGTGACATCACTGTGTGTATTATCTCTGTACTGTGACATCACTGTGTGTATTATCCTGTACTGTGACATCACTGTGTATTATCTCTATACTGTGACATCACTGTGTGTATTATCCTGTACTGTGACATCACTGTGTGTATTATCCTGTACTGTGACATCACTGTGTGTATTATCTCTGTACTGTGACATCACTGTGTGTATTATCCCTGTACTGTGACATCACTGTGTGTATTATCCCTGTACTGTGACATCACTGTGTGTATTATCCTGTACTGTGACATCACTGTGTGTATTATCTCTGTACTGTGACATCACTGTGTGTATTATCACTGTACTGTGACATCACTGTGTGTATTATCTCTGTACTGTGACATCACTGTGTGTATTATCCTGTACTGTGACATCACTGTGTGTATTATCTCTGTACTGTGACATCACTGTGTGTATTATCCTGTACTGTGACATCACTGTGTGTATTATCCTGTACTGTGACATCACTGTGTGTATTATCTCTGTACTGTGACATCACTGTGTGTATTATCCTGTACTGTGACATCACTGTGTGTATTATCTCTGTACTGTGACATCACTGTGTGTATTATCCCTGTACTCTGACATCACTGTGTGTATTATCCCTGTACTGTGACATCACTGTGTGTATTATCTCTGTACTGTGACATCACTGTGTGTATTATCCTGTACTGTGACATCACTGTGTGTATTATCTCTGTACTGTGACATCACTGTGTGTATTATCCCTGTACTCTGACATCACTGTGTGTATTATCCTGTACTGTGACATCACTGTGTGTATTATCTCTGTACTGTGACATCACTGTGTGTATTATCTCTGTACTGTGACATCACTGTGTGTATTATCTCTGTACTGTGACATCACTGTGTGTATTATCCTGTACTGTGACATCACTGTGTGTATTATCCTGTACTGTGACATCACTGTGTGTATTATCTCTGTACTGTGACATCACTGTGTGTATTATCTCTGTACTGTGACATCACTGTGTGTATTATCCTGTACTGTGACATCACTGTGTGTATTATCCCTGTACTGTGACATCACTGTGTGTATTATCCTGTACTGTGACATCACTGTGTGTATTATCCTGTACTGTGACATCACTGTGTGTATTATCACTGTACTGTGACATCACTGTGTGTATTATCTCTGTACTGTGACATCACTGTGTGTATTATCCTGTACTGTGACATCACTGTGTGTATTATCTCTGTACTGTGACATCACTGTGTGTATTATCTCTATACTGTGACATCACTGTGTGTATTATCCTGTACTGTGACATCACTGTGTGTATTATCCTGTACTGTGACATCACTGTGTGTATTATCCTGTACTGTGACATCACTGTGTGTATTATCCTGTACTGTGACATCACTGTGTGTATTATCCATGTGTGTAAAGAAGACCAATATAATTGTACACTTTTCATGTTTTGCATTGATGACTATGGTGGTCATGGTGGAGAGTGGGGCCCCATTCCTACTTGTTCTGCCCTATTAGGGACCCTATAAGATTGATCTGTAGTTCCCCAATTATTTATACACTAATTCCTCCCACCTCTGGTATTTTCGGATGTGAGCCTCTCTGGGGTCCTTGCAGTTGTTTTTCTGAGATGGTATTTCTCACTTACCGTGTAAAATTCAGCACTTCCTTGACATTTTAGACATTTGTGTAGCAAGTTCTGGGAAACAGAATGTGATACATTGTAGCTAAGTTACAGTAAGAGAAAGAAAGATTGTTTTTCTCCAAATAGTGGCGGATCTATCGGAGCTAATAGACACCCGAGCAGCCTTGTATTATTCCATTAGGCCCTCTGTAAAATAAACCTGTACTGTATAAAATACACCATGAAATTTCATGAGCGATAATTACAGTTATATAAACATGTGACGGCTCATGGGGGGAAATGAGGGAGCAGAACGGGGGCTCGCACTGTTTGTACAAGTGAAGCTCTTTAGACCATCTGATACCTCGAGCAATTAACATTTGTGGGTTTAATTATAAACCAATGAGATGGTAACAAAATAAAGACAGAAGGGAGGAAATGTGGCAGGAGGAAGTGCCGGCTATGCCTTCTATACGGCTAATGATTATTAATTGATCCTAATGACCTCCTTCCATTTCCATTACTGCCTGACTTATAACCTTATTAACATATACAGAAACAATAGATTTATTTTCATGGTCTAAAACATTCCTGAAACGCCCCATTACTTACACCCAAATGGGCCCGAGAAAAGTCAGAACTAAAAAATAACTTATAACGAGGCCGAAACATCTTTACTGAACGTCTTAATTTTTCTCACTCAGCCGTAACTTGAAGGTCTTGAGTCGGGAAAAACAAGATATCACCATCATCTGCCATGTCTGTCTGTCTGTCTGTCTGTCTGTCTATCTATCTATCTATCTATCTATCTATCTATCTATCTATCTATCTCATATCTATCTATCTCCTATCTATCTATCTATCTATCTATCTATCTATCTATCTATCTCCTATCTATCTATCTATCTATCTATCTATCTATCTATCTATCTCCTATCTATCTATCTATCTATCTATCTATCTATCTATCTCCTATCTATCTATCTATCTATCTATCTATCTATCTATCTCCTATCTATCTATCTGTCACGGAGCAAAGGTATACGTCTTCCTCCGGATGGTCTTTTGAATCAACACGGACGCAAGAGGTCGGGAGACAACAGCAATTTATTGTAATCCACAAAGTTAGTAGCCGGCGGCGGTCACATCAACCGTAATAACAATAAGTCCACAGAAGTCACAATCCAATGATAACTTTGGTTCCTTGGTCCTGTAACTATATCCTGGCTCTCTGCAGAGCTGTGCACAGGCCGGCTAACACATACTAACTCCAGCTACAACTATATACTAAGACTGTTACACCTATATCTGTGGGTGGGAAGGGCTGAGTCACAGATCCTTCCCCCCTCACCTATACCAAGGAGAGCAGACTCCCTGTCTACTATGGACAATGCACCATCCAACATCTTCTTGGAGACACTGATCAGATTATCTCCACCCATTGTCCTCACTGGTCCTCACTAGTTAGAGGTATTTGCATACAATGTGCTAACACACTAGACCCCAATCAGCCAACTACACATTGATGTATACAACAGGTTAGAGAATACATTCCACATGAAATATATATTACACATTGCCTATAGTATAGACTCTAACCATCCCGTGACAACCCCTCCCCCTCTCAAAACATGTGCATGACACAATTGGCCTACACAGGTAAATTGGGGAATGCACATCAGTCTCTATAGCTCATATGTCCTCCTGCCGGGATAACCCATCTGCGTTCTGGTGTTGGTTCCCTCGGCGGTACTGAATGGTAAAGTTGTAGGGTTGAAGGGCTGGCATCTGGCAGAAAATCCGGTCGATCCATGTTGGCGTCTCTCTGAGCTTGGCTTCGGGTCACTGCTCCCACAAAGTGGCACTGTAGATTTCCAACATCGTTGCCTAACAGAACATCGGCCGGCAGCCCGCTCATCACACCAATTGTGCATCGTTTTGGTCCATAACCATAGTCGAGTTCCATGGTAGCTTTAGGAATACGTCTCCGAGTACCCCCTGCCAACTTGATAGAAATGCCAGGGCCCTCCTCTAGGGCCTCGGGTCGCACAACTCGGGGGTCCGCTACCGTTAGGAAAGCTCCCGAGTCCCGGAATCCAACAACTGTTCGGCCATCCAGTAGGACCTCCTGCAAGTGCTTCCGCTGAAGGTTTGCGGGATGTGTGGCGGAAGGCTGAATCCCATAGACCCCTGGAGGTGGAACAGATGGGTCATTCATGGAGTCATCTGGAAATGGGGCCAAACTTTCAGTCCTAGGGGTGGTTCCCAGGTAGTGAATAGGCCGGGATGCCACGGTGGCCCGTGCCCCCATGTTAACAGGGCAACTAGCTTGCAAATGTCCAGGCCGCCCGCACCCAAAACATCTGCGCTCTAGCATTCTTCCAGTAGGTCGTTGTCTAGGGACAGGGTTGTTCATAGCTGGAGGCCGATGGGCTGGGGCAAGGGTAGAGGGGGAATTGTAATCCTGAGGCCGGGCACGAAAGGTGGGTGGCTGGATGAAGGGTGTCTGGCGGACTGTGGTAGTTTTCCGCTCCTCTGCAAACAACCTCTTCCACTGCGGCTTGATGGTCAGGCCCTCATCTGCAAGGGAAGCAGCTTGCTCCACTGTGGCTGGGTTCCGTTCCAGCACCCACTCACGGATCTCAGCGGGGCACTGGGAAAAGAACTGTTCCTTAAGTATGACTTGGAGGATCTTATCGACTGTGACAGCCTCCTCTCCTTCTAGCCAGCGCTTGCATGCTTGCTTCAACTTGTGGGCGAACATGTGGAAGGAGCTTCCCCCATTGTAAGACAAAGAGCGGAACTGAACTCGGTAGGTCTCTGGAGTGACTGCATAATACTTCTGCACCGCTCTTTTAATGGCCTCATAGTCCCGCTGATCACTAGGGTCCATGGCTCTGAGAGCTTCCGCAGCCCCATCCCGTAGGTGCCCCACCAGATACCGGACCCAATCCTTCTCTGGGACTTCCATCAGGTGGCACTGGTGTTCGAAGTCCTGAAAATATCCATCAACATCCCCAGCCGCTTCATCAAAGGTCTTGAAGTGTTTATGGGAGACATATGGTGGTTCTCTCACTGTTGGGCTGGGGGTCGACGTTTGATTATAATTCCGCGTAGTTATCTCAGCCATTCGCATTTCATGCGCCATTCTTTCCTTTTCATGCGCCATTCTCTGTTCCTCCTTCTCCGTTTCCTGAGCCCTCTGTAATGCTCTACTCCTTTGCTCTGCAGTTGCATCTAGCCCCAGCACTGCCAATTCCTCCTCATACAAAACAACCCATCTGCTCTTTTGGGTCTGTACCTGCCACTCCCGTATCTCTCCAGTCTCCTGGGGGCAGCCCTCCTCATGGTCGCTTTGCAGGGTCATCTCCTCCAGTGCCTCGATCAGTTGCTCTTTCGTTCTTCCCTGGTAACTCAGGTTTAGTTCCCGGGCCCTTACTTGTAGACTTGCCATAGTCCAGTTCCTGTATTCTGAGGTTGTGGCTCCATTAATCGCTGGGCTGCTGTAGTCCATCTCGCTGTCCGCTGTTGATCCCACCGCTGCCAACCAGTTGTCACGGAGCAAAGGTATACGTCTTCCTCCGGATGGTCTTTTGAATCAACACGGACGCAAGAGGTCGGGAGACAACAGCAGTTTATTGTAATCCACAAAGTTAGTAGCCGGCGGCGGTCACATCAACCGTAACAACAATAAGTCCACAGAAGTCACAATCCAATGATAACTTTGGTTCCTTGGTCCTGTAACTATATCCTGGCTCTCTGCAGAGCTGTGCACAGGCCGGCTAACACATACTAACTCCAGCTACAACTATATACTAAGACTGTTACAGCCTATATCTGTGGGTGGGAAGGGCTGAGTCACAGATCCTTCCCCCCTCACCTATACCAAGGAGAGCAGACTCCCTGTCTACTATGGACAATGCACCATCCAACATCTTCTTGGAGACACTGATCAGATTATCTCCACCCATTGTCCTCACTAGTTAGAGGTATTTGCATACAATGTGCTAACACACTAGACCCTAATCAGCCAACTACACATTGATGTATACAACAGGTTAGAGAATACATTCCACATGAAATATATATTACACATTGCCTATAGTATAGACTCTAACCATCCCGTGACACTATCTATCTATCTTCTATCTATCTATCTATCTTGTCTGATATGACGTTATTACATATTTGGGTTTGCCTGGTACAGAGCTGTAGCCTAATATCTTTATGCTGCGCCCCTGACCTCGCGTCCACAAACCCCTTTTATAACTCTCTACATTGGCGCCGTCTGTGGTTACAATTGAAGAAAAAGCATTCCTGTCCATTCACAATTATTTCTTCTTCAGCATATAATATGGACAATAGTCGTCCGCCTCCATGAATAATGCCGCTACTTCATCTCTACAGCCATGAAATTCTGTCATTCAAAAACATAAGTAAAATAAAACCCAACATTTTCTTCCCATTTGTATTGAAAGGAAACATTGTGGGATCTCCTATAGTCACAAATGGTGCCCATAGCTCTGTGTGGGGATGAAGAAGAAGGGGCCCATTCATAGAACATTCTGGGGAGTTGCCCCCCTCCCCCCCACCCACTCCTTGGTCTTTCTGACATTGACTTTTCTGTAGTTATTTATTTCTATTGTGCCTTTGTATAATTTGCAGTGTAAGGGTCGGGACCTGGGAAATAACATAGATATTTCTATAATTCTATAGATACAAACACCAGAACAGCCATAACATTAAAGCCACCTTCTATTAGAGTGTAGGCCCCATCATACTGCTAATATGACACTGACCTATCATGACGTGGACTCTACAAGACCTATGAAGGTGCCCTAGGTAATCTAACACTAAGACATTAGCAGCAGATACTTTGCAAGGTTTTTGTCCATGGATCAGAGTTATTTCTCCAGCCCAACCTACAAATGAGATTTGAGGAAGTTGAAGACCACGTCAACATCTTGAACTTTTTGCCATGTTCCTCCATTTGGGGAATCGTGAACGATTGTTACATTGTGGCCTTGCAGATTATCTCTGAGGTCTCTGCCATTAGAGAACTCTCCTGCCATGGAAGGATGGACTTGGTCTGTACAATGTCTAGGTCGGTGGTCGATGTCCACCTAAAATTCTCATCAATGCCACAAACCAAGGTTTCCCAAATGAACATTGCTCAGAGCATTGAACTGCTTCTATTGGATTGTCTTCTTCTCTGTAGGGTATTGTAGTGCCAGCTCTTCTTCAGGTTAAGGTGACACACATGGCCACCGGCCACCCATATTATGTCAAGGGAAACATAATAGATCAGAATGGTCCATTGGACCATCTGGGGCAGGTTATGTATCGTGACATTGACCTCCCTTCTTAGTGGCTCCACCATCTTCTGGTATTTGTACAGCCATGGTCAATGCCTTAGGAATCCTGTCCGCCTGAACCTGAAACACGATATTAAGACCCACCCAGACTCCGACAGCTCCCCTCCATTGGCAGGGAACTGGAACAGAATTGACATTGGGAACATCAATGACATTTTTTTAGCAATCGTATCCCTAGATGCAAAAGAGGTTGCAGATGGGTATCAGAACCTGTATCCTTCCATTGTTTTTTTTATTGTTAGCCAGTTCCCAGAGGACCCCTTTAATTCTTTAAGGACGCAGGATATTATGGGCCGTAAGGCTCAGCAATTTTTTATTTTTTTATTTCCCATCCCCACTTTCCAAAATTCCTAACTTTTTTATTTTTCTCTACGTAGCCATAAGGGGGCTTATTCTTTGTGAGACGATTTGTACTTTTAATTGGCACCATTTTGGGATACCTAGAATGTCTTAATTGGTTTTTATTAATGTTTTTGGGAAGTCCTTGTGGAAAAAAAACTTCAATTTTATCAATGTTTTTGCAATTTAGTTTTTATGGGATTCATCAAAAAGGGCATGGGGCAACTTTGTGTGGCCAAGCATTACAATTGTGGCGATACCATATGGATATTGTGTTTTTCAAAAACAAAAGATTTGCCTTGGGCACCATCATCCGACATCTATAACTTTTGGATGCATCTGGCCCGATGTAACGTGTTGCTCAGCCCTTGAGAAAGGCCTTTTAGGTGGCCCGAAACGCGTCGTCATTTTCTGTTTTTATTCATCCCAATAAGAGGTTTTTGTCCACTTTTATTTGTCAACCCAGCTTCTCTTCTTTTTTTTTTTTTCCTATCAGTCTGTCTTTGTAGAATGGGAGGAAATCCACACAAACACAGGGAGAACTTACAAACTCCTTGCAGATGTTGTTCCTGGCAGGATTCGAACCCAGGACTCCAGCGCTGCAAGGCTACAGTGCTAATCACTGAGCCACTCTGTTGCCCCCAATCCAGCTTTTCTTCTACCTACCAGTGAGCGCGGACTCCCTGTTGTGGACCTAGGTTCATGTTGTTGCTTTCCATAACTTTGTAGTCATAGCTATGTCAGGGATCACTATACTGGACAAATGACATCATTTTTAGATAGTGTGAACTTTGACACACATTGGGATACTTAGTATGTTTGTTTGTTTTTTGTTTACATTATTTATTTTTGAATTGGGATTTTTTTACTTTTTAATTTTCTTCGATCTTACAAGGGGACTTGAACCTGGGATTGCTTGATCCCTGTACAATGTACTGCATTACTCCTGTATTGCAGTACATTGTAAACATTCCACCTCTATGTAATAGGGATACACAGCCAGAAGGCCCTTGATTGTGATGTCTTCCACCCATAGACACCCATAGGATTGTCAGCATATCATTGTGACAATTTCGTAAAAATTGTGTTGTTTCTATTTTATTTTATTTTATTATAAAAAATGGGTTCCTAGGAGACAGAAAAGATCCCAGCTGGTCACAGTTATCATAGATAAGACTCAGAACCCACCAGATACAATAGAGGACTTCACATCTTATCTAACCCCCCCCCCCCCCCCCCAATGCCTTTACGTAGAAAACTGTCCCATAGAATTCAATAGGATCTGACCCATTAAGGACCATTATTTCCCATGGTCCATGTTCAGTAATCAGAAAGTCCCAAATGATTTTAGGTTTAGTGTCAAGAGTGGATATTGCAAGATTTTTGGGATTTTTTTTTTAAATATAGATAATAACATTGAAAATATAAAAACAATATCACCAAAAAATCTATAAAAATATGTTTAATCTGAAAATATGAGCTTAACTATAGGTCATATCCGGGGGATACTTTTCGTTTAACCCTTGAATCTCTTGTTAAAGATCAAGTGGGACCTTCTTGTGACTAAATATTGACTGACATGAAGTTCACCCACAAAGCTGCAGCTTTATTGAGTATTACAAGGATCAGCGAATGTTACCTATAGAATATAACATAACATAATACTTATACGGTCACGTTCACCACTGATCGACACAAAGTTTTTCCTTCTTCCCTTAATGTCTTGCAGACACTCGGTAATGTATTATAAACCCATCGGCTGCTGCAGAACTTCTTTGCGAAATCAAGCCAGACCTTAGGCCAATGAATAGTACTTGATATGTTGTGTAATACAAAGCCCATTACCCTTATCCTCTGCGCTACGTTGTTGCTGTAATTGTTCTCTACGCCAATTGTACTTGTCATTCGTGATTTATGCGACTTTCCGCTGGTATTTCCTGACTGATTGACAAGACCAGACGAGAAATTGTTTGTGAAATATGTAAGTGATCTCTATCTTGTTTCATTGCACAGGACTGTGAAATATCTGTGGAAGGAGTATGGAAAATCTGTCTGGAACAATACGGCACTCGAGCATTGTCCGGGGAACTCCCAGCTGCTGGCTGGAATATCAGGGGCTGGATCTGTAACAAATGTCAGCCATGGTTTTTTGGGATAGAGTTTAACTGTTACATTGAAATATAAGTTTCCAGCGATAGGGTGTATAGGATAGAGACAATAGACATAGAGGCGGGGTTCCTCCATCATTGTCTCATCACCTGTTATTAGCATGGTGACCCTACATTTTTTTGACTCATTATATTGACTTATATAAGACCATCCCCTCCATAGTGATAGTGGTCTGCTCACAGTGTCCTTTCTTATCCTGCTTTCACCTATTTCAATGTCTTAAGAGTGTGACCTGTTTTTTCCAGCATGGGTTGTGGTGTAAACAGAAAGTCTCTCTACTGCCTGCAAATACCGTACTATTGAGAAGTACCATGTGACCTCAGACTCATCCAAATCCTGTCCCTGTTCTTCTGCCCTAACTCTTCTGTTAACAATTCTGCCTGCTCTTCATCTGCCTCTCTTATTATCTGCCCTATAGCCCCCCTATCTCACCTACTGCCCATAGTTCTCCTCTCTCTCACAATGAGGTCACCACACCTCCATTACCTCCATTACCTCCATTGGCTGATTATGCCAACTCCACTGAAAATTTCCAACACGATCATTTGGATATATTGTTTATACTGACCTTGGGCGTCATGGTTGACTAACATATATGGCCATCATTAGGCATGAGTTGGAGGACCATAGACCCTATTTGTTGTCTTATATGTGAAATATGATAAGTTTCTTTGGCCGTACTGCTACTCACTATTGTGATACCAAAGGTGGGATAAGCTCTCTTGGTGCTCAGTTGGGGATCTCATGATGCGCCCACCACATGATCCTTAAAGCTGTCAGATAGACATTCATTTAACCCCTTTCCTGCCTTGTAAAAGCCAACGAGGCCTTGAGGTCAATGTCAATGTGGATAATGGAGAAGACCAAGGTCAGACACAATGGGTGGCTATTTATCAATGTGCTAAGATTGAGGACATTGAACTCCAATATCCTGAGCCTTCAGGGGAGAGTCAGGAGACCACCCTATACCACTATGGTATAAACTGATGCATTTGGTTGACATTAATCTAATATGTATGCTACCAGACAACTCTTATCTCAACATGCTCAATCATTCTATCCATGCCATTCTCCATTGGTGCAGATTTCGGATAAACTTTCGCAATAGCGAAAATTCTGTAGGCTTGGGTGACATTGACCTAATGCATATGAGCTCCTTTATCTCTTTATCCCATGGTGACTCCTATACAGGACCATGTGTGTTCTTCTTGAGTGTCTTAGTGTATATGTGTACATTCAGTAACCCATACCTCCCCGCACCATTTGCAATATGTCGCCTCCTCCTACAATACCGTTACATGAAGCAGATTGTACAAATATTTACCTTCTGCATTGAAGTCAATAATTGCACGTGAAATATTCTGAGAGCGCTGCGCTCTTCTGTGTCTAATGGGCTGCGGCTCATTAACCCTCTGTTGGAAATGATAGAACACGCTCTTTATTCACACCCTGTTCACCAGCCTCAGCCCCTGACTCTGTATATATTATGATAGGGATTATTATACTAGACAGACAGATTCTTCTGCTTTAGGAGTGTGTGCTGCGCGTCTATCTGCGACCTGGGCTAGACAAAATCTTATTAAATATTCTTTTCTCGCACAGTACGAGAACTTTAGCAGAAGATCTGGAATACATTGTAGAGTAACACGATCCGGCGCAGGGATGGTTATATACATATACAGCAGCTACTGGGTCCTTGTTATATTTCTACATCACTCTCTATAGGAAGAAATGGTAAAGAATATTAAAGTAATAACATCTGGTGAGCCAGAATAGACGACTGATAATGCCTGGAAATTGGGATATTACTCCATTGAATGGATACATTTCGAGACTTCTATAACAAAGACTCCATTGTTAGGAGGCATCAGACGTGTCCCAATGCAGAGAGGTTGGAGAATTTTCATCCTTATACTGCGCACCCAGCGTGATATCGTAGGCTTACTGCTCATTGTGTTTTGTCAGGACGATATGTGAAGATTTTAGAATGTTATCTCCTCTGGTTTGTGTCAGTTTGTTACATACAGTACAGAATGTAGACAGAAATCAGAAACCTTCAGAAGAGGCGGCATGGACATCCTCCCTGTATCTGCTTTACAGACCGAGGCCGAATTCTGTCCTGTTTTATCTAAGTTTGGTTTTCAGGATGTCATTTATTGTATGAGATAAGGAACACAATTGACCCCCAGGTAGCCCAACGTAGAATTACCTCCGATGAACCTACACGAATAGACTAAAGAGTAGCTTAAAGGGATTCTACCATTAAAGCAACTTTTTTTCTAATTACCACGTCGGAATAGCCTTAAGAAAGGCTATTCGTCTCCTACCTTTAGATGTGGTCTCCATCGCGCCGTTCCTTAGAAATACCGGTACTTACCGGTATGCTAATGAGGTCTCGGCAGCAATGGGGGCGTCCTTCTTCTTCATCTGCCTCCTCCCCTTGTCTGTCGTCTTCTTTCTTCGTCATGTCTGACGCCTGCGCAGTCGGCTCTGACAGCGAGACCCTGATAGAGCACTGACTGCACATGCTCAGTAAGGTCCGTAGAGCCCTCCGACGCCTGGATGAGTTCAGCAAACAAATAGCATAGTCACTTTAATATAGGAGATCCAGGAACACTGAACTGCAAATATAGGACACATACATGCAGGCATGATGTAGCTTAACAGGAAATCAAAGGATATGTTCACGCGCGAGTGAACTCATCCAGGCGTCGGAGGGCTGTACGGACCTTACTGAGCATGCACAGGGTCTCGGTGTAAGAGCCGACTGCGCAGGCGTCAGACATGACAAAGAAAGAAGATGACAGACAAGGGGAGGAGGCAGATGAAGAAGAAGGACGCCACCATTGCTGCCGAGACCTCATTAGCGTACCGGTAAATACCGGTATTTCTAAGGAACGGCGCGACAGAGACCACATCTAAAGGTAGGAGACGAATAGCCTTTCTTAAGGCTATTCCGATGTGGAATTAGAAAAAAAGTTGCTTTAATTAGAGATGAGCGAACACTAAAATGTTCGAGGTTCGAAATTCGATTCGAACAGCCGCTCACTGTTCGAGTGTTCGAATGGGTTTCGAACCCCATTATAGTCTATGGGGAACATAAACTCGTTAAGGGGGAAACCCAAATTCGTGTCTGGAGGGTCACCAAGTCCACTATGACACCCCAGGAAATGATACCAACACCCTGGAATGACACTGGGACAGCAGGGGAAGCATGTCTGGGGGCATAAAAGTCACTTTATTTCATGGAAATCCCTGTCAGTTTGCGATTTTCGCAAGCTAACTTTTCCCCATAGAAATGCATTGGCCAGTGCTGATTGGCCAGAGTACGGAACTCGACCAATCAGCGCTGGCTCTGCTGGAGGAGGCGGAGTCTAAGATCGCTCCACACCAGTCTCCATTCAGGTCCGACCTTAGACTCCGCCTCCTCCGGCAGAGCCAGCGCTGATTGGCCGAAGGCTGGCCAATGCATTCCTATGCGAATGCAGACTTAGCAGTGCTGAGTCAGTTTTGCTCAACTACACAACTGATGCACACTCGGCACTGCTACATCAGATGTAGCAATCTGATGTAGCAGAGCCGAGGGTGCACTAGAACCCCTGTGCAAACTCAGTTCACGCTAATAGAATGCATTGGCCAGCGCTGATTGGCCAATGCATTCTATTAGCCCGATGAAGTAGAGCTGAATGTGTGTGCTAAGCACACACATTCAGCACTGCTTCATCACGCCAATACAATGCATTAGCCAGTGCTGATTGGCCAGAGTACGGAATTCGGCCAATCAGCGCTGGCTCTGCTGGAGGAGGCAGAGTCTAAGATCGCTCCACACCAGTCTCCATTCAGGTCCGACCTTAGACTCCGCCTCCTCCGGCAGAGCCAGCGCTGATTGGCCGAAGGCTGGCCAATGCATTCCTATGCGAATGCAGACTTAGCAGTGCTGAGTCAGTTTTGCTCAACTACACATCTGATGCACACTCGGCACTGCTACATCAGATGTAGCAATCTGATGTAGCAGAGCCGAGGGTGCACTAGAACCCCTGTGCAAACTCAGTTCACGCTAATAGAATGCATTGGCCAGCGCTGATTGGCCAATGCATTCTATTAGCCCGATGAAGTAGAGCTGAATGTGTGTGCTAAGCACACACATTCAGCACTGCTTCATCACGCCAATACAATGCATTAGCCAGTGCTGATTGGCCAGAGTACGGAATTCGGCCAATCAGCGCTGGCTCTGCTGGAGGAGGCGGAGTCTAAGGTCGGACCTGAATGGAGACTGGTGTGGAGCGATCTTAGACTCCGCCTCCTCCAGCAGAGCCAGCGCTGATTGGCCGAATTCCGTACTCTGGCCAATCAGCGCTGGCCAATGCATTCTATTAGCTTGATGAAGCAGAGTGTGCACAAGGGTTCAAGCGCACCCTCGGCTCTGATGTAGCAGAGCTGAGGCTGCACAAGGGTTCAAGCGCACCCTCGGCTCTGATGTAGGAGAGCCGAGGGTGCACTTGAACCCTTGTGCACCCTCAGCTCTGCTACATCAGAACCGAGGGTGCGCTTGAACCCTTGTGCACACTCTGCTTCATCAAGCTAATAGAATGCATTGGCCAGCGCTGATTGGCCAATGTATTCTATTAGCCTGATGAAGTAGAGCTGAATGTGTGTACTAAGCACACACATTCAGCTCTACTTCATCGGGCTAATAGAATGCATTGGCCAGCGCTGATTGGCCAGAGTACGGAACTCGACCAATCAGCGCTGGCTCTGCTGGAGGAGGCGGAGTCTAAGATCGCTCCACACCAGTCTCCATTCAGGTCCGACATTAGACTCCGCCTCCTCCAGCAGAGCCAGCGCTGATTGGCCGAATTCCGTACTCTGGCCAATCAGCACTGGCTAATGCATTCTATTAGCTTGATGAAGCAGAGTGTGCACAAGGGTTCAAGCGCACCCTCGGCTCTGATGTAGCAGAGCTGAGGGTGCACAAGGGTTCAAGTGCACCCTCGGCTCTCCTACATCAGAGCCGAGGGTGCGCTTGAACCCTTGTGCAGCCTCGGCTCTGCTACATCAGAGCCGAGGGTGCGCTTGAACCCTTGTGCACACTCTGCTTCATCAAGCTAATAGAATGCATTGGCCAGCACTGATTGGCCAGAGTACGGAATTCGGCCAATCAGCGCTGGCCAATGCATCCCTATGGGAAAAAGTTTATCTCACAAAAATCACAATTACACACCCGATAGAGCCCCAAAAAGTTATTTTTAATAACATTCCCCCCTAAATAAAGGTTATCCCTAGCTATCCCTGCCTGTACAGCTATCCCTGTCTCATAGTCACAAAGTTCACATTCTCATATGACCCGGATTTGAAATCCACTATTCGTCTAAAATGGAGGTCACCTGATTTCGGCAGCCAATGACTTTTTCCAATTTTTTTCAATGCCCCCGGTGTCGTAGTTCCTGTCCCACCTCCCCTGCGCTGTTATTGGTGCAAAAAAGGCGCCAGGGAAGGTGGGAGGGGAATCGAATTTTGGCGCACTTTACCACGTGGTGTTCGATTCGATTCGAACATGGCGAACACCCTGATATCCGATCGAACATGTGTTCGATAGAACACTGTTCGCTCATCTCTAGCTTTAATGGTAGAATCCCTTTAAAGGAATAATGCCCAAAAGAATAAACACCTGGTCTATGGAGGTCTGACCCCACCAATCCTGAGAACACCCCCTGTTGCGAATTCAGCCTGACCACAACTGAACTGAATGTAGACATATCCTTTGATGTCCTTTTAAGCTACATCATGCCTGCATGTATGTGTCCTACATTTGCAGTTCAGTGTTCCTGGATCTCCTATATTAAAGTGACTATGCTATTTGTTTGCTACTGTACAGTTACTCCTGGCAGAATTAAATGTAAATAAAGCAATAGCAGTTATAATGGATGGGGAGGGAAGACTAACCCTTAATATACATGTCTACAGCCTCAAAGACGCAGTGACCCATTCATAGATTGCATGAAGTGAATTTCTATTTTTTGACACGATATTGTATTTAGATCCAACATTATGTACTAAATCTTTATAATGCTGTAGTTCCATGTTTCTGATACAGAGCTACAGATCAGCTGCATAGCCAGACAATGGCAAAATCCTTAAAGTATTTTGAAGCCACCAGTAGAGGGAGCCATAAACAGTACACACTCAGCTGTAAAGCTCCCTCTAGTGGTGGCTGATGGTAACCAGAGTTTTATTATTTACCTATTTGTCTATACATGGTATTTGGATCCCTGGTTCAGAAAAATAACTGGTAGATAAATTATCCTATTAATATTATAAATGTGAAAGTTTGTGAGTTTGGATGTTTGTGGGTTTGTGTGTTTGGATGTTTGGATGTTTGTTCCTCAATCACGCAAAACCCGCTCAACCGATTTGGCTGAAATTTTCCACAAACATAGTCACTACACTCGATTGCACAATAGGCTACTTTTCGTCACAACAGCGCACATACGTTTGTGCCAGGACCCCCACAAAACCCAAACTCACACCACCATCTCTGCAATCTCACATACTTTGGACCATAGCAAGCCACAAAATTCATATTACCCTCTACAGCCTCGCCCCTAACCCCACACAATCTCATATACATATACTTTACCACTTTGCCCCTCCCCTTAACGATACTCCAGGAGGCTCTCTTTAACGCTCCGGAGCAGCCATGTTTGCCGACCCCCACCGCTCTGACAATCCGCGACACCGCCCACCCATGTCAATACCCCTAGGAAGTCTAATAAATGCAAAAAAAAGTTTAAAAAAAAGTAAAAAAAAATATAAAAACAAATAAAAAGGATTAAAAATTCAAATCACCCCCCTTTCCCTAGAACACATATAAAAGTAGTTAAAAACTGTGAAACATATACATGTTAAGTATCCCCACGTCCGAAATCGCCCGTTCTACTAAGCTATACAAATATTTTTCCTGTTCGGTAAACGCCGTAGCGGGAAAAATGGTCAAAAGTGCCAAACCGCCGTTTTTTCACTCTTTTGATTCTGATAAAAATTTGAATAAAAAGTGATCAAAGCAATAACATTTCCCGAAAATGCTAGAACTAAAAAGTACACCCGACCCCGCAAAAAAAGACGCCCTATACATCCCCGTACACGGACGTATAAAAAAGTTACGGCTGTCGGAATATGACGACTTTTCAAAAAAAAAAATGTTTTAACACAGTTTTGGATTTTTTTAAGGGGTCAAAATGTAAATAAAACCATATAAATTTGGTATCCCCGGAATCGTAACGAAACACAGAATACAGGGGACATGTCATTTTGGTTGCACAGTGAACGCCGTAAAACCAAAGCCCGTAAGAAAGTCGCAGAAATGCATTTTTTTGTCAAATCCACCCCATTCAGAATTTTTTTTACCTGCTTCCCAGTACATTATATAGAATAAATAATGGCGGCATCATGAAGAAAAATTTGTCCCAAGAAAAATTAAGACCTCATATGGCTCTGGGAGCTGAGAAATAAAAAAGTTATGGGGTTTAGAAGGAGGGGAGTCAAAAATGAAAAACCAAAATCAAAAAATGCCATCGACGGGAAAGG
The DNA here is from genome assembly GCF_031893055.1 of Leptodactylus fuscus. Classification (NCBI taxonomy): domain Eukaryota; kingdom Metazoa; phylum Chordata; class Amphibia; order Anura; family Leptodactylidae; genus Leptodactylus; species Leptodactylus fuscus. The sequence continues at coordinate 13,102,868 of NC_134267.1, read as the reverse complement.
GTTAACTTCAAATACCTTTGTCCCAAAGTCACTATGTAAAGTTTCTCACAACACCGTATATATAGCAGCTCTAATACAAAGTAACTTCAACACAAAAGTCTCACGTATTCTCTGAATTACTGCAAAAACAAGATACAAACTTACATTTCATATCCCATCCCTTATACACAGTACGAAAACCTTACCCGCGCCTGTATATACCCACTTCTACAATCACCGCAGACGAGGTCGCGGGTATCAGCTAGTTCAATTATATAGAAAACTTTTTGACCTATTTAGCTAAAAAAAAAAGTAAATTGATGCCGACATTCACTTTAATCCATCCTATACGGTAGCTCCATCAGGGTCAGGGGAGCAGCAGTGAGTGCATTTTAATTGATATATTCTTCTATGTACACAGCCCTATTATTTGTCTAGGCTTTGTATACCATGATATACAGGTTATGCTCGTGAGAGCCTTTAGGGGATTTACATGTGCTTTTATTTGAGGCCACTGCCGGACTTTCTCTTCTGTTTGCTTTGGTTTGAGGACACTGACCAAACAAATCTAACAGCTTCAGCAAATACAGATGGCGGTGTAGGCTCGGAGATATTTGCTCGGTTGGATATGACAATGGATAAATTCTTGTGTTGAAAAGACACCACAAAGTATCCAGAATTGACTGGGGCAAACCATTTGCAGAGACGAGCAGAGATTTTTGCATGCTTTATCCGTTCTACAACGTGTCCATACAAGTCACCATGATCATTTAATATTTTGGTTGTCAAGGAGTAGAAAAACTAATCTGCATTTTTCCCAGTAAAGGTATGTTCATACAGCGGAATTCGCATTCCGCGTGTGAACACTTCCGTGCAGCTAGCTGCGACGAGATCCTATTCCAGTCGCGGCATTCGGCTCCGGATTAGGCCTGAAGAGTGGGCCTAATCGGGAGGGAACGGGTATGTGTCTCTAATAAAGTGGCCATTCAGTGTGTATAGCATGCCACGATCCTATGCTTCATATGCTCTCATGTAATATTATGGGAAGTCATTCGTGGGAGAGCTGTCTCTAATAAACTGGCCACTCCTTATATACAGTATACATAGATCCTATGGTTCATATACCATCATACAGTCTTATGTGTAGTCACTATATACTATACTTATTATTATAATAATAATAATAATAATACATTTTATTTATATAGCGCCAACATATTCCGCAGCGCTGTACAATTTGTAGGGTTCAAATACAGACAGAAAGATACATTACAAAGAAAGTCATTTCACACAATGGGACTGAGGGCCCTGCTCATAAGAGCTTACAATCTATGAGGTAGAGGGGGTGACACAAGAGATAGCAGGGGCGGCATTGCTTATACAGAGGTCAGATAATTCTGTAATAGAGGTGACTGTCATTACACAAACTTATTAAGGCCTCATATCATGTGGGGGACGTGTGGGAGCGGGGACAGAGGAGGGTTACATTTTGGGGATTCTAATTATAGTATGGAAGGGTTTACATTAGGAATTGTGATAGGCTTGTCTGAAAAGATGCGTCTTTAGTTTGCGTTTGAAACTGTAGAAATTGGGAGTTAATCTGATTGTCCGGGGTAGAGCATTCCAGAGAAGTGGTGCAACTCGGGAGAAGTCTTGTATACGAGCGGGGGAGGTTCTGATAATAGAGGATGTAAGTGTTAGGTCATTGAGTGAATGGAGAACACAGTTTGGGCGGTAGACAGAGATGAGGGAGGAAATGTCCGGGGTAGAGCATTCCAGAGAAGTGGTGCAGCTCGGGAGAAGTCTTGTATACGAGCGTGGGAGGTTCTGATAATAGAGGATGTAAGTGTTAGGTCATTGAGTGAGCGGAGAGCACGGGTTGGGCGGTAGACAGAGATGAGGGAGGAAATGTATGGAGGTGCGGCATTATGCTTATGCCACATTTCTTGACTATTGTGCTGTTAGATAACCTTTAGCTGCCCAGAAACACAAGACAGAATGTAACTACAGTGTAACAAGAACTGGATATATTTGTTTCATGACGTAAGTGTAACCTTCATCCAAGATTCTCTTTCTTTTCCTTCATAAATATGTAGATTTTTTCCTATTTTAGAACTCACTTAATAAGTTGTAAAATCTTTCGGCATTACAAACAGTCTAACACAATACACCACAATACACACATTGCAGAATGTTTTCTTAGGCTTTCACGACCTCCCCAGTGGCCGAGCGTTGTGGGTAAGAAACTTTCTAGAACTATGTAAGTATTAATGTAGTAACACTTAAAAGCCTAGAAGTTTACTCTCCGGCCTCGTATCCCCCAACGTCAACGGAACGATTAGGATAAAGGGCTTTCTCTTATTTACGGAGCTGAGCTGAATTTATAGGTCGATACTTTTTATTGTACTTTAATTAAACTCACTGGTGGGTTTGCAGTCCTATGTAAATCTGCAGACGATGGGGGGGATTCATAGAGACTGGGGTAACCGAGGCCGGTCTTCACATCCCCTATACCAGCAGAGGCCATGTATACCATGATGAGGCTGTTCCTTGTCAGAAGTAGAGATGAGTGGGGCAACGTGGTGGCTCAGTGGTTAGCTCTGTAGTCTTGCAGCGCTGGAGTCCTGGGTTCAAATTCTGCCAGGAACGACATCTGCAAGGAGTTTGTATGTTCTATCCATGCTTGTGTGGATTTCCTCTCATTCTTCAAAGACATATTGATAGGAAAAAAATTTACATTGTGATCCCTGTATGGGGCTGACAATCTACAAATAAAAAAAAGGAGAGATGAGCGAGGTAATTGAATTTTCCCAAAATTTGAGTTTGGCTGAATCTAAGATTTTTTGAGTTCGTTACTGTTGTTAAACCCTGGGATCTCTACAGACCAGATAGAGAGTAACTAGAAATCAGTTTATTATCCCTTTACTGGACCTTTTACAGAGTACCCTTATTTTAAAGGGGATTTCTAGGATTATGATAGTGATGACCCTGCTTACCTAGCACAGTGCTATACTTTATATAGTTGTTGTACTTGGTATTGCAGCTAAACCCCTTCACTTGATTGGGACTGAGCTGCAAACAAGCAATGTGACCGATGAATGTGATGTCACCGATGCCGTCTGAATGGCAAGAGTGTCAGATCTCAAACTCTCATCGATATAATATCGATGACCTATTCTAAGGATAAGTCATTAATACCTAAGTCCCGTAAAATCCCCTTTAGGCTGAGGCCCCACGTTGTGGACACACAGCTTTTTTTGTTGCAGATTTTGTTGTGTTTTTTTGAGACTAAGCCAAGCATGGCTACAAAGGGAATGGTAAATATAAAGGAAGTTCTTATACGTCTCCCTTCTGCCCAATCCACTCCTGGCTTTGGCTCAAAAAATCGCAGAAAAATCTGCAACAAAAAGAGCTGTGTTTCCGCAACATGGGGCCTCAGCCTTAAAGGGATTCTACCATTAAACTACCTTTTTTTCTAATTACCACATCGGAATATCCTTAAGAAAGGCTATTCGTCTCCTACCTTTAGACGTGGTCTCCGCCGCGCCGTTCCGTAGAAATACCGGTTTTAACCGGTATGCAAATGAGCTCTCCGCAGCAATGAGGGCGGGCCCTAGCGCTGAAACACCGATGAGCGCGTCCCCATTGCTGCCCAGAGCTCTTTCCTGTGCCGCCTCCTTCTTCTGCAGCAACTCCGCCTCTTCTGGCTTCTCTTGCTCTTGTAGTTCGATACAGGAGCATAGAGAGGCCACTCCAAAATGGCCACCGGCCAGCTCCTGTATTGAACTGCAAGAGCGGCTACCCCCAAATGGCCGCTGGCCGGCTCCTGTATTGAACTGCAAGAGCGGCTACCCCCAAATGGCTGCCGGCCGGCTCCTGTATTGAACTGCAAGAGCGGCTACCCAAAAATGGCCGCTGGCCGACTCCTGTATTGAACTGCAAGAGCGGCTACCCAAAAATGGCCGCCACTCGGCTCCTGTATTGAACTGCAAGAGCGGCTACCCAAAAATGGCCACCGGCCATAGAACTACAAGAGCAAGAGAAGCCAGAAGAGGTGGAGTTGCTGCAGAAGAAGGAGGCGGCGCAGGAAAGAGCTCTCGGGCAACAATGGGGATGCGCTCATCGGCCTTTCAGCGCTGGGGCCCGCCCTCATTGCTGCGGAGAGCTCATTTGCATACCGGTTAAAACCGGTATTTCTATGGAATGTCGCAGCGGAGACCACGTGTAAAGGTAGGAGATGAATAGCCTTTCTTAAGGCTAATCTGACGTGGTAATTAGAAAAAAAAAAGTAGTTTAATGGTAGAATCCCTTTAAGGAGTTTGTCCTAGGGATTGAACATTAATAACTTATACCGTAGTATCTGCATTTTTTACATAAACCCAGTAGATGAAAAGTGCCCTGGAAATACCGAATACTCCCTGCCGTAGTGCCGTAGCGTCGTAGTCCAACTTGATCCATCTACGCCCCTCGCCTGTGTGTATTTTGGTTGAAGAAAACGTCCATTCTCATAGTTGTGCTATTACTTGTGACTTTATCCTGACCTAGATCCTATTATGTAACATCCAGCAGCTGCTATCTCTGACCTTATGGTTATGAAATCTTCCTTTCATTTATGTTCCAGGCCGATACAAGTGAAGATAATAGAGATTGTGCCAGTAATGCAAACATTTTTTTTCAGTCACATGAAAACACAATTGTCCACATTTACTAATACTTTGACAGTCTTATACTGCTCCAGATTTATAGCAGTGACTAATGCTGGATGGCAACTCCGCTGTGTGTCTATAATACCTATTAGTTGGATTACTTTGGGCCAGAATTTTATCCCAATTTATTTGCCACAATTTGATACATTGTAGAAGACCTTTCGCCACCTCTGTTAACTCCAACCCTAAACTCAACTGATTCCAGTGCAGTTGGAATTTTTACTCTACCCCCCCCCCCCCACCATTCCTGAGCAATCAGTACAGTTAATTCCAGCACCCAATATGCAAATTAGGTTATCTACTGTCAGATGGTTGGTCCTGCTGTACCAGCTCCGAACCATTCATCTGACAGTCAAGCCTTATTAACATAATGGGTGCTGAAAATAACAGCAGCAATGGCTCAAGCATGGTAGAAGGAAAAATTCCAATTGTCCAGTGGGGCAGCTCCGACTGAAAAATGAAAAGAGTTGGAGTTGGTGGAGGTGTAGAAAGGCCCTCTTTATGCCCCTTCCCTTGAACCACACAGCGGGTCATGAAATTAGGACTAAAACAAGATGCTTCAAAGTGCATCAATTTGTACCAGATTTTGGAACAATTTATGCCAAGATAAAGTTTCAATCACTATAATAAATCTGCCCCCATGAAGAGGGCACAGTCAGACAGGCCTTCAGATACGTAAATCATGTGACAGCTGCCATCTTGGGCGTTATGGACATGACTGCCTATAGGGACCTTTGGAAAGAGGATACAAGTTGGGGTAAGCAGTGACTACTTAGTCATACACAGAAGCTTATACCATCTTTGAGAAAGTGATGAGCCCTAATTAGGATTGAGATCGGATCCCGATCGGCGATTGAGCAAATTTCACCATCGTGATCGGGATCGGCTGGAAAATGACCAGAAATCGGATTTTGAAATCTCAAGATCGACTCAGCCCTAAAAGTGACTTTTCCTATAGAGAAGCATTGACTAGGGTTGAGCAATCGGGATCGGAAAGATCAGATTCCGATCCCGATTGAACAAATTTCATTATTAGGATCAGCTGGAAAATGATCAGAAATCAGATTTTAAAACCGATCTTAAAATCTCAAGATCGGCTCAACCCTAGCTCTTATGAACGGGTTGTTTAAACTCTTTTTAGAAAGATTATGTTGTTCTGCAAATAAGGGAAATAAAATAGGAAAAAATTCCCTCCCTCTCCCGGGTCCTCCATTTAACGTGTCGAAAGCTCCGACCGATGTCATGTCAGCAATGACGCCCCATTTGGGATCTATAGGGAATGTCATGTTTTTTCCCCTCTTACGTTCTAACTTCTTTCTCATGACATGTAACGTTTGTCCCATTTTACACAACATAAATTACCTAAAAAGGAATTAATAATGTATCCAACATCACAAAAATAAACGAAACAAAAATAAACATTCCAAAAATAAAAAAACCACCAGATTAGGCAAATTTGCTTTTTTTGGAAATTTGGTTTCCATTACATTGTTTAGAGTCGACGTTTCCTCTTCTCGGCAACATTCCCCAGAATTGTTTTCCCATCTCCGTCGTTGGCCTACGGGAAAATGTTTTGACAGCTATTTTTCGATGAAATGTATACAATTTGGTCATTAACCTTTTATCTGACTTGGTTGCTTTCCCTCCCCCCGGTAAGATGTTTTCTCGAAGGTTTACTCAACGTGTTACATATCTTTCAGTGTTTCTAGAATTCTTTGTAAACTGCCTTCATGGCGGTGATGAATTGCTGATCTATCGGAGTAAGTTTGTTGGTCTAAGGCTTTGGCTATGTGTGGACAGACACAGTGTGTTATTTTATTCTTCCTTGCTCCGTACACTTTCTTTAACTTGATGGCCAATCCCCCCTCTGGTGCCAGTTTTTACATTCCAGCTGTTGTACATTTATCTTTTCCTACAACAAATACTTATCATCCGTTCACATTTTCAGAGCTAGACTTCGGGGCAGACAGTAGAGTTGTGGGAAAGCCCAGGGAATCTGGCAGCGGGTCCTACTAAGTCGCTCTGAGATGGAATATTTGGTTTCAGGTTCGTTCCTAAATTTAATGTACATATGTATATAAACCCTATACAGAAAGAATAATGGACGTAATAACGGCCATCGCCTCTAGCGAAATCCGTCCATGTCAAGAGTGTGAATTCCGCTATTATTACGGGGTTTAACAATGGCTCTTGGAAAAGAGAAAAACTTCTTAAGAGTTAGAACTTTTTGGGGACTTACGTTGTCAACGACTTGTAAAACAGAATTATGAGACGGAGAAACAATGTAACATTAGAATGAGCCGTATGACGGGGAGATGTGAATAAGCGATTGTTATGTCGCCTGGGTATCGTAGGTCATATAAGAGAATATTTCATTTCCTCGGCATAAAATAATGACTATGTGTTATTTTTCCTTTAATATAATTAAGTGAGAAGCAATTTCATCCATCAAAACATTCCGTAATCTTAGGGGTAATCCTGGCCAGATCCAGCTGAAGAATGAGTATTAAATGGCAGCGTCCTAATCTATCTGGTCATCTGTATAAATATATCCGCCCTTTGTGCAGAATTTAGATGGAAGATGTTATAGGTCACGACCCCAGCCCTCGCAGGTTCTAAGGTTGTGATGCTTCTTAAGCAATGGTGGAAAAAGTCAGAAGACAGTTTTTGGCAGAACTGGGCAGGGAGGTTGTTCCCGCCGCCATCTTGGAGAACTAAGATCACAGATCTGTGGATGTAGGCTTGTCCAATCTGTCTGTCTCTTCATGTCATCCCAGATGGACTGGATGAGGATGAGATCAGGGCTATGATATCATCACTTGCAGGACTCCTCCCCCAAAGGACAAGGGTCACACCAAATATTGATGGGATTAACATTTTTTTTCTTCATTTCTTAATTTTTCTCTCTACTTCATTCACTTTGTTATATTAATTGACAGAAATAAACTATAAGGAAAAAATATCTTTGTCCCATGTTAGCCAGTAGATATGAAATATAAAAAATTTGAAAGTCTGAACTATTAACACTTCCATTTTTTAAAGCTTTTTTTTTTGTCTAAAACTTTTGTAGGTGGAAGTTTCTAAAAAAACTTCAAGCCCTTATGCAGCTACGGGTGCATATTAGATGGAGTGTAGCTGTGCTGTGTGCACTGACAAATCAGAATTCTCCAACTGTTGCTCCCTCTCCCCTCTCACAGCAGGAGTCTCACAGCAGGATAAGGCAGACAATCTGTAACATACTTCTTCCTGGTCTACTATTAACTGTTTCACTCTCGATTGATGTTTTAGTGATTGAGGACATTTCTGAACAATTGTAGACAGCCTATTGAGAGGGAAAGGAGAAGACAAAGTGTTATCAAATCCATTTACAGGTTTAATTATTCGAGTATAGCAACAGATATTCTTCAGAAGGGTTGTCTTCTTAAAGGTTCCTCTTGCTCTAGTAGAGTTTTTGGACACCAAAGAGAAGAACTCCTCTGTGTTGAGCTTCCCTTTGTGAGGCAAAGTCTCAGTAGATAGGTCTCCCATTCTGGTGGCCTCAAGAAGACCTGTATTGCCTCCATGTAAAAGTATAGGACATGTCCCCAGTTGGCGACTGCCAATAGGAAATACCTGTTTGGCCACAATTTTCCCCAGGAAAATCAGCTTTCCTGCCCAGTTTAGGTGGTAGCTGTAAGCTGATTGTCCTAGGGAATGCTGTCTTAAGATGTTGTCGCTGGTGGAACAACCTTTTTATTTCCGATGAAGTGATTATTGAAGCCAATCATTAACCCCATAGCACACCACAATGTAGATATACAGGGCAATGGGAGGTGCATGTATGGTGCAGTGGTGGAACCAGTTAAGTTGGTGAACCAGGAGACTGAGAAGCGGTTGTTGGCTATTACATACAGCTTACACCCTGTTCCAGCGCCCATGACCAACAGTTAAGGGTTATATCATGGTGTGGACACCCCTATCAGCCCCTTAAACCTAGAGACTATGATTGAGGCGTGCCAAGTTCATCATAGCAACCAGGTACATAATCTGTGCACCTAATAGGTCCTGCCAGAGGCAGAGTCTAATAGAAAAGTAGTCTTTAGCTTTGCTGAAAAAATATCAATCAAATAAAATATTTGCAAATTTTGAAACAGAAAAAGGACTGAAAAATTTCAATTTCCCATTTAAAAATGTATTATTATGTAAAAAAAAATGTATATTTGGTATTGTTACATCTGTAACATCCCATGGAATAAAACAAGTGCAATTTTTATGCCTCAAAAATTGCCAGGATTCCTTTTTTTTTTGTCATCTTGTCAGCAAAAAATGGAATAAAGTCATTTGTACTCCAGAATGGTACCATAAAAACACAAAAAATTATGAAAAATAACAAAAAAATAAAATAAAAAATAAAAAATAAATTAAAAATATTAAAATAAATAAATAAATAATAATAATAATAAAATAATAATAATAATAATAATAATAATAATAATAATAATAATAATAATAATTACATAAAAAAATAAATAAATAATAAATTAGAGGTCCATAATTGCTGCATCCTAAAGGAAACTATATGACTCCTTATATGACAGTATTGCATTTTCCAGTAGATATACCAAACTATTATCTAGATAAAAATTGATATATTATTAAATATGTAAATTCAAAAATGTGTTTTAAAATGCAAGAAAAATATCCCATTTCCCAAATCCCAGACATCATTGCACGTGAAGCAAATATCACAATGGGAGGTTCCGATGGTCTGACACATCTGGAGGTCGTGAACCCAAATATAAATATTCTGCAGGAAAATAATTAAAGGAAACCCCCTAGAGATTAAGAAGGGGTGGCAAAGGATTTCTTGTGTATAAGCCTCTTATTCCCCCTAAGGAAAATCAGTCATTCAAGACTTTTGCAACCTGGAGGTTAATATAGATTATGACCACTGATTAAGCGTCTACGAGGTCCTCAATCAGCGGCCATTCCACCCCACACAAAGGGGATTTTCATAGCAGGGCAGAATGTTTTTAATGATTATATGTGGTGGTAACGCCTTCCAGCTTTTGTACATGCCACATGAGTTCTGCAATGTGTAAGATTCCTTGGATATTATTACTATATTTGATGCCCCACGATGCCTTGTCCCCTGCAAAGTCAGCAAAGTTATCCAAGAAGAAGACTTTAGCAGATATACTATGTCAGAGTCGCCCACAGTAGTCTATAAGATGTTCTCTTTTGTTTGCTGCCTCAACAAGGATCTGGTTGGAATGGAAACACACCCAGCGCTGTGCTTGGTAAACAGTGTCATCAATATCATGATCCTAGAAATCCCCTTTAAAGTTAGGGTACTCAGCAAAAGATCCAGTAAAGGGATAATTATTGGGGTGCAAAATGTAGATTTCACTTTTTAGAAGGATCCCAATTACAAAGTGTCCTCCTGATGGAAATACCAGAAATCAGCTATAATCTATGGGAAAAACCTGGCAGTAAGCTTTTCTCTACAGCACTACTAGAGGTGACGTGAAGCATTACACCGAGCCCATCCAAGTCAATGGCTTGTTGTCACAATACAGGACAGGATGGGTCATCCAGAACAAGAGAAGCTCTTTGTAACCACATTACACTCTTTCCAAAAGATGATCCTGAACAGAGGACCCCCCTTTACTAACTCTGTGCCCCAACTCCGATTTTTTTTGTCCAACTATCTCAGTTTAAAAGAATGGACAATCAACAGACCCCATTATAGTCAATGGGATCCACCAGCCATTATTGGACTCTGATATTCTAGTCCTCCAATGGATCAGAACAAGTTACACTATTGTGTTGATGTGAACATAGCGTAAATCTGACACAAAGCTTTGCCGTTTCCTTAAAAGACAAAAAGTTGCAATTGACTATGCGGCCATAGACAAATACTTGATGTTCTTGATGACCTTTTTATCCTATGGATACATTGTAGTTGCTGCGGATAGGGACTAAATGTACATGGGGACTTCCATTGTTATAATCTCCAGGACTTGGACCTCCAACAATCGGACACTCATCACCTATCCTGTGGATTAAGAAATATATTGGTTGTGGGTAGGGTTGAGCCGATCTTATCTTTTCAGGATCGATTTTGAAATCCAATTTCCAATCATTTTTCATTCGAACCCGATCTCGATCCCAATTCCGATCCCAATACAAGTCAATGGGATTTTTTTTACTAATCGGAGATCGGATTTTCAAAACGTTCCTATTCACTATATAGCATGGAATCTAACAATTGATCACTTTAATTGTTAGAATCCATGGTGTGTAGTGATTTGTTTTTAATCACTAAGTAGCCAGAGGATTTTTTTTTTAATCCTCTGGCTACTTAGTCCCCCCTGGTGTCCACTTACCTGCAAAGATGGCTGGTCCGGTGCCTGGTGTTCTCGTTCTTCTTTGCTTCGCTGTCCCCGCCTCTCAGGTTAGGAGAGTGTGGGCGGGTACTGGGAGGGGAGATGTCACTTCTCTCCGCCCTGTACCCGCCCACACTCTCCTAAGCCACAAGCCCCGCCTTCTTCCTAGCTCTTTAACACTAACCTGGGGTAGCGAGGCAAAGAAGAACGAGAACACCGGGCATCGGACCAGCGATCTCTGCAGGTAAGTAGCTACTACAGATGATAGCTAGTCTCCCATTAGAATGAATGGACACAGCCGGCGCACAGGTGGTTAAGGCTGTGTGCCGGCTGCTTCCATTCATTCCTATGGAACCGCAGTGGAGCCTTCGCACTGAGTATACACTCCGCTCAGAATTGTTAGCTTTTCCCACAATGCTTGGCCAGTAGCAAAGCATTGTGGGAAATAGTCACCGATCTCGATCCCACCTAAAAAGATCGTGTTCAGAATTCTGATCGCAATCGTGAAATTTTCTCAATCGCCGATCGGAATCTGATCTTTTCCAAACACGATCGCTCAACCCTAGTTGTGGGTCAATTCTTTTAAAGGCAATGTCCACATTTTTAGAATTTCTCCATTTAATCAACAAAAAATTTCTACCAATTTGGGTCTCCAGCTCCTCTATAGACCCCTGGCTCTCCACACTTACCCACCAATACACACTGTATGCCATATGTGAAATACTTTAGTCGATTGATAGTATTTTTGGTCTTTTTTTTTCCATTATTTTCTACAGCTGCTACTTAATTGCTTGTTAATTGCTCCCCATTAAACATGTATGACGTTGCGCTCTCCAGAGGTCCGGAGCAGTGACTGGCAGATGTCACGTGCAGATGGCAGCTGTCTCTTAAGTGCTCGGCCATTTCACCCCTCTATAAAGGCCTCTCCCATATTACTGCAGATGGAAATATATTTTTCCTTAAATCTCCGGTCACAAAACATCAATAGCACAAGCCAGACGTAGCGGTCGGTATGTAAATAGACCAAATAGGATTTTCTTGTAAATTAGAAGTGTTATGGTTGTTGAGGGTCTATATGCTTATATTCGAGACATCTAATCCCCTCCGTTGGGAAAAACTAATCCTCTTGTAATTAAAAAAGAAGGTCAACCTCCTCAAAGCCGGTACAATGGAGGTGAAATCTCTCCTTTTAACGTGGGGAAGGGAAATGAAAGGAGTCAGCCATTTACAACAGTGTAGCAATGCTAGTGTAACCTTTCTGCGAGCAATATGACATTCCAAAGAGTATAAGGAGGAACAGACCAGGGCTAGGACTCTTTTGTGTCTTATTCCAGGGGACCAAATGTTTTGAAGAACGTAGAGAACCAACATACAGATATTCTAGCTTTTCTTACTTATATACAGATACTCAACACCATCCCGTATAGGGCTCACAATCTATTCCCTATCAGGATGTCTTTGGAGTGTGGGAGGAAACCGGAGTACTCGGAGGAAACCCATGCAAACATATGAACTCCTTGCAGATGTTCTCCTTAGCAGGATTCGAACCCAGGACTCCAGCACTAACCGCTGGGTCACCATGAGGCTTTAGATCTTTATGTAACTCTACTGATATTCCTAGTCATTGAACTATAAGTGGTGAGGCATAGAAAGAGAGAAGAAGAGAAGGATTTTGAAGGATTTTACCCCTTCTTTTCTTCCAGATATAGTAGGGGTTGGGGGAGGGGGATGTTGGCTGTTGGCAACTGGGTCTTGTCATGGGGATGCCAATAAGCCAATTCTCTGTATTTAGATATAAGTGTAGAGGCGGTGAACTGATCCTTTGCCCCAGGTGAAGAAAGACCTAGATACAGCCTGGACAGAAGACAACCTCTTTGAGAACACCACTCCCTTAAAACGAAGTTGTCAGGGTTATTTAGAACAGGGGTTCCCAACCACCGGTCCATGGAACAGGATCGGGCGGTTGGGAGTTTTTTTGATGGTCCATGGGTCGGGGCGACAGTCTGGCCTCAGTCTTAGCTAGATACTTTGCTCAAAGCCATGTTGCTAGAGTAAAATGTAAACTATCAGGTAGCGCAATGTCCTGTAGCTGCTATGGACGCCACCCTACCTCAGTGTCTAGCGATTTTCCATGTGTGCTCAGATGCTCGTGTCACGCCTTTCCCGTCCACATGGTGGAGCCTGCCTATAACCCGTCATCATATGACCAAAGCCCCAGCCTTGATCCACTCCACCCTGCTGGGCCGTGGAAAAATGGTCTTGCTTGAAGCCGGTCCCTGGTGAAAAAAGGTTGGGGACCACTGATTTAGGACACTAAACCATTCATAGGTCCTTATGGACTGGTGACTGAGTGTCCCAAATAGCCTAATCCCAACTCTATCCTTTATACTTACCTACAGATGGGTCTCATCTCTGGTGCTCCCACTGATAGTTCAGTTCATCACTACATCTCCAGTTCATTTCACATATGGCTGAGATCTGTTGCACGCACATGAAAGACAAAGTGTACTGCTCCAACTTCACTGCGCAGGCGGCGAAAGCACAGGAACAAGGTAAGAAAAAGGTAAGACTGTTACCCCAACCACGGTCAGCATTAGTATAAGTGGTATTTAGGACACTAAACCAAGGGATCTGCCCTAACTCATCCTTATAGGTTCCCTTTACCTAGACCAGATTTCCTGGATTCCTCAGCAGTGACTTGGGCATGCTGAGTGTCATGACATCATTGCTCGGTGCGCCCATGTGATGACTGGTGGCTCAATCACAGGACCTTGGCTACATGACGTCATAGGAGAGTGCCAGATGCAATGAGGACCAAAAGAGGTAATGGAAGGTGAATATGATTTTTAAAAAATTTTTGTCACCTATCCTGGATCTCCACCTATTTTACTCTGTCTTCATCCGAAACAAATCACCATTTCTTTTGTTAAAAAAGTAACAATTTAGAATGTTTAGAATCTTCGGTTACATTGACAAATGTATCTCTGCTACATCTGACATCAAATAGTCAGCAATCTAATGATACCTAAGCCTAAGAAGCCTGGGATCTGCAATCTGTATATTTTATATGTGATTCCTATAAATCTCATTCAAGGTCTTCTCCATGAGAATAAGATTGGGAGGTAGCCCCTGCTATAGCCCCCATCGTAGCCCCCACCATAGCCCCCACCATAGCCCCCGCCTCACCCTCTGCGCAGGATTTCCACAAATAGCCAGTGTTTATTCTAGATATATCTGGATACATTGAGGCTCGCTGCAGTAGTTATAGTATTTCTCAGAGCGATTCTCATGCTCGTCCTGTTTTCTATACCAGCAGTTGATGGGTCACTGGCCATAGGTCTCAATGATATACAGTGTATAAGACATGTCAACTTCTGCAAACATATTTATTACTTCCCATCATCTAAGATAAGAGATCAGACCTTACAAATATTCTTATAATAACTTTACAGTTATTTCTGGCCGTGCCTAATGACAAAATCTTACAGCCCCTATGTAAGCCTATGTGTCTCCATGTCTATTAGCAATCCCTGCGCGTCCCGATCCTGCAGACATTTGTCAAGAACATCACAGAACCAATAAAAGTCATCGGGAGAAAAAAACTGGGATAGAAACTGTAGATAAATATACAAAGACTGCAGCAGCCTCTGCACAAAGGAAGTAAGAAGTAACAATAAATATGATATTATTGCTATTATATAATATCTGGATTAACATTTGTAGACCTTATTCTGCACCCAAGAGTAGTGCAAGGTCCCATCTGAATCAGGACGTCTTGTCTGGGAAAGGGATAACCAAGAACCTCTAATGTATAAGAGTAGTTTATAGATTATATTATTTTATCTATATGTGTAGATATTAAAGTAAATAATAACAATAATGCAATTTCCATCTTCTCTATATGTCTCTATAGGTGCTGTTTCTGCATTTGTTATATTGGCACAGTAGCTTGCACCTGTTCACATTGGGTTGTGCTATCTGAATTTTTGTATGCATAGATAGATAGATAGATAGATAGATAGATAGATAGATAGATAGATAGGAAATAGATAGATAGATAGATAGATAGATAGATAGGAGATAGATAGATAGATAGATAGATAGATAGATAGATAGATAGGAAATAGATAGATAGATAGATAGATAGATAGATAGGAGATAGATAGATAGATAGATAGATAGATAGGAGATAGATAGATAGGAGAGATAGATAGATAGATAGATAGATAGATAGATAGAAGATAGATAGATAGATAGATAGATAGATAGATAGATAGATAGATAGATAGATAGATATAGGAGGTAGATAGATAGATAGATAGATAGATAGATAGATAGATAGATAGATAGATAGATAGATAGATAGATAGATAGGAGATAAATAGATAGAGAGAGATAGGAGATAGATAGATAGATAGATAGATAGATAGATAGATAGATAGACAGATAGATAGGAGATAGATAGATAGATAGATAGATAGATAGATAGATAGATAGGAGATAGTTAGATAGATAGATAGATAGATAGATAGATAGATAGGAGATAGATAGATAGATAGATAGATAGATCTAATTATCTTTCTGTCTCATATCTATCTATCTATCTATCTATCCTTCTTTCTATCTATCTATCTATCTATCTATCTATCTCCTATCTATCTATCTATCTGTCTATCCTTCTATCTATCTATCTATCTATCTCCTATCTATCTATCCTTCTATCTATCTATCTATCTATCTATCTATCCTTCTATCTATCTCCTATCTATTTATCTATCTATCTATCTATCTATATCCTATCTATCTATCTATCTATCTATCTATCTCCTATCTATCTATCTATCTATCTCCTATCTATCTATCTATCTATCTATCTATCTATCTATCTATCTATCTTTCTATCTATCCTTCTATCTATCTATCTATCTATCTATCTATCTATCTATCCTTCTATCTATCTATCTATCTATCTATCTATCTATCTATCTATCTATCTATCTATCCATCCATCCATCCATCCATCCATCCATCCATCCATCCATCCATCCATCCATCCATCCATCCATCCATCCATCTATCTATCTATCTATCTATCTATCTATCTATCTATGTTAATTGACTCCAGGTTATTACTGCACATAAATCATGTTATAAATCATGCAGTGAAGCAGTAGGAGACATATATACTTATATACTTTTATACTGCAATAACCCGCTCACTAGCTGACAATGATGAATATTATCGGTCCTCACCGTCTTCCCTTCCAAGTTGAAATAGTTAAAGTCCTACTTCCTCCGAAGTTCATTAGACTTAAGACTCCTGTGACCGCACAACAACCTTCTCCATTTTTCTCAACTCATCTCTTAAGATAAACATTGGGATTTAGAAAGTAAAATTGAATCAGCGCGGTAGAAGAGCAGATAATACGGCGGATAATTCTGTTTGCTTCTGCGTAGGTTCGGCTTTGTTAACCTGATATTGAATGGAATGTATGGCCGATCGGTCAGGTTCCTAAAGAAGTTTGGAAAAAGCTAAAGATGTTCTCGGGTTCATACACTGGATGCTTGACTGCTCCTTAAACTTCCATTTCCTGTTCATTCCATTTCTTGGAGGAACAAAAGTCCCTTCTCTCCCGCTCTGTTCTGTGATGTGGAAAAACTCAGTAACCATTCTCCTTAATTACAAAGAACAAAAGTATTGTCCGGCCTTATTACTAATGACTAAACACATTAGAGGGCCCCGGCCACTAAACAGTGCTACTGTGGTTCCCATGTATTAGGTTACATGTGAAGGCTTTCAGGTGCGTGATCCCGATAATGAGGGAACGCAAGACATTTAATCTTCATCTTTCAAACATTGTTGCGAAAATGTCCGTAATCTAGAGACGATGAAGAAGCATCTAGTAGATAACATTCTCAGGGCTGGGGATTCCAAGGAGGGGTCTCAGAGTTCCTTTCCTAGTTTTTAATATCAAAGTCCAAGATGGCTAAGAAAGTCTTTTTGGATTTGGGACACTCAATATCTTCCATTCGGAAAAGTAGGGATCAAGGACATCTGAAGTTGCATGTGGAGTAAAGCGACCATACCTTTGATAGCGATCGATTGCTTAATACACTGTCTACCAATAAGTATTTGGACACCTGTGATCCGAGCGGCACGAGCGGCAATTACAGACTCAACCTTCTGGGGCTTTCCACAAGTCCTTGTATGATGGCTAGTGGTATTTTATTCCAAGACTAGTAAGTTCTTGTACCGATTTTGGTCGGCTGCTGCACCCCTTAGTTCGGTGATCCAACTCGTCCCAGAGGTTCTCGATAGGGTTCAAGTCTGGGCTCTGGGCCAGTCCAGTTGGTTAACCTGATTGTCACTATACCAAGCCATGGTAGCTGGCGTTGTCATCCTGGTAGTAACATTGGTCCGACCCAAGAGCCGCTATAATATAGGAAGCACACTGTTATCTAAAATAGTGCAATAGGCGTCGGCGTTGGGTTTACCATGCCCTGGGACCAAGGGTCCATACCAGGAGAAACACCCCCAGACCATAACTCCACCTCCGCAGAACTTTACTGGGTGTCCAAATACTTATTGGTAGACAGTGTAGCTATTTCTTCCTCCGGCCATACACATACTCTCTGGGCATGTCCGAGTGTGCATATGTTTTAATGGGGGATCCTCCACTAGACAAAACGTCTAAGAACAAAGTCACCAACCATGTTTAATTCAACCGTCACTAATCTACTTATTTGTGGGATTGGGTTGATATGCTGGGGTCTGGTGACCGACTCCCTTTAATGGGGTGAGTGTCCAATCCCTGTCCACTTATTTGAATGAAAGCTATTCCTTTTTCCCCACCATACACATGCACACTTCGCCTGAGAGTTCATGGTTCACTTTGGGTATCTGCTACCAAAAATCAGGGCTATCACCTAATCTGATGTGCACCCAATTGTACAAACACTTTTCAAAAATGACTAGTACAGGTCAATATAAAAAAAAAACTTTGTAATAATCTTGTTAAAGAAATCTGCGTCATTCTCCATTGACTGGACTGACTTACTTCTGGCATAGAAGTCTATGGAAAGGGGAGGGGGAGAAGAAAGCTGCTGGTGTAATCACTTAGTAGCTAGGATAACTGTTTTGACTATATTGAAACTATAAGGGTTAGTTCACACGGGGAGCAGTAAGGAGGATTTTGGAGCCGCGTCTCCATAGACTTCTGTGGATAAGGATAACATCAGCCAATCCTACCAAAATCAGCAGATTTGGGGGCTTGTATTTTTTGCATATGGCCAGTTAAAGTTGCTGAGGATGTATTTGACATCAACTCCTCCATTATTACCAAACATCAGGACTGTGAAGGTGGGCACCCTTAATAAAGACTACTACTAGGATTGGTAAAAAAGATGTCATAATGACGCCATTATATTCTGAAGTTACTCAGTTTGTCCAGTAGATTTTAGCCTATAAACTGTAAAATTCACAATGAATGACAAAATTATATCTGGCTTTACAGCGGCCAATTGACACTGGCCTTACACTGCACCCATTAGATGGACAATTGTTGATATATTTGACCTATGTAGTCCCCCTTTTATTTGCTATTGAATTACATTCTCTTAATTTCACTCCAGCTCCATCGCTTTTCAGTGGAGGACCATCCGTGCTCCAATGTCCGTCTACAAAATCCATTTCTGCTCTTACAGGCACCATTCCCTGACTAAAGTCCTCCATGTAACCTGGCACCTAAAGAATCCTAAGCAAGTAGGAAACAACTAATGTCCCACGAATTACAAAGCCTATATTTTATCTCATTTTTAAATTGACCCGATCCACTACGATGACGCCCTAGGCGGCTGCCTACGACGTCTAACCCTCACTCCAAGTTATATATTGGTTATTGGCTGTTGTTTTTAGACTTTACCTTTGTATCCCAGTTCATTCTTGCTATATCCCTGTCTAGACCACCAGGATAGCTTTAGGTAGTTGCCATGTAAAAAAAATCATCACCAATTTTATGCAGGGTGAAATATTACTATTCTTTAAATAATGGATTAATTTATTTAATTTCATTTTTATTATTTAATTATTTATTTATTACTATTTCTAATTTATTTATTTGATTATTTTTTTATTATTTATATATTTAATTATTATTTGATTATTACTATTTTAATTTGTTTATTTAATTTAATTTTTATTATTTAATGATTTTATTTACTACTATTTCTAATTTTTTATTTGATTAATTTTTTTATTATTTATATATTTCATTTTTATTAGTTAATTATTTTATTTATTACTATTTCTAATTTATTTATTTGATATTTTTTTTTATTATTTATATATTTCATTATTTTATTATTACTATTTTTAAGTTGTTTATTTAATTAATTTTTTATTAATTATGAATTATTATTTTTTATGTATTTATTTAATTTTATTTATTACTATTTTTATTTAATTAAATTTTTATTATTTATTTATTACTATTTTATTAATTAATTAATTTATTTTATTTTATTTTTTGGTTTCACTTTAAATATTTGTTTTCCCATTTCTTTTATGAATACATTTATATATCATCCTATGTGATTATAAAATCTTTCCGGTTTCAGTGCCAGGACCGATACCACAGCCATTAATATTGATCTAACTTACTTAGACAGCTGTTAAAACGCTTTTTTTCCCGCATTTCCGTGATTAATTGTTCTGCAAAAACTAAAGCTGCTTTTTGTCATTTTTTTACTAACAAGCAATAGAGTTAAAGTCGAGTTAAGTGACATACAGCAGGTTGGGACAGGATGTGTTTAGCTGGACAGACTGACAACAGTGAAGTAGCTCGGACTCTCTTCACTCCCAAGTGGCCGATTTCATTACGTTAATAGCCATATGGGGGAAATACTCACCTGGGACAATCCGAGAAAAAAAAAAACTGAACTGAGAGGAGAAAAATTCACATATAATAAATAAAAATTTCTAGCAAATATTTAGTTCCTTATTCATTATTCCAAATTTCGGTGATCCAGGATTTTTTTTAATCCATAAAAGAGAGGATTTTGTTGCAAATAAGAAATTATATACACTTCGTAAATTCTTACAAAATTTGCAATTGTCGTTCTATTCTTAGGCTTTGTAGCCAGAGTGATAATTGCTGGTTCTAGTATTATTGTATAATCAAGATCATACCATGGAACGTGTAAAGAAAAAGTTATCAAAATGTATTAAAAAATGTTTAACGGGTTTTTAGGTGACACATTCCATGGCATAGTCAATGAAAATAATAATATTTCGAGATGATCAAATTTCCAGAAACTTGCTTCTTTGAATTGTCAGATTCCATTCTGTTTGAAAATTTGTCTCAAATCAAAAGTATGGAGGATAGGCCTTAAAATCATCTACTCTGGGGGTTCCCAAATCAATACTATAGGGCAGGGATGTGGACTTGGAATCATGGGGCCACTTTTGGGTAGAATCCGACTTGGAAAAAGTTACTCCGACTTCAAAATAAAATGACTAACTATTTGTAACCATATTATCCAATATTGTATCATTATTTGTACAGTTGGTTACATAATTACTTTTGTAGGAATTCCGTTACTAAATTTTTTCATGATTGGAGGATCTTTACAGGAGTCGTAGTCGTAGTCAGACTTCGAAAAAATAGAAGGGTCGGGGGTTAGTGCTTTGGAGTTTGTGACAAAATAGCAGAGCCAGAGTTGGTGTTTTGGTGCCCGGACTCCACGGCCCTGGTATAGGGAACCCATAGGAGGGAGACGACTCCCAGTAGGAACATTTTCTCACAGTAACTTGTAGAGCTCTACTGTAGGAATGAGTTAATGATTGTATACGGTCGGGCGCTCACTGCACTGGAAATGCTCCCGTATTGTTTTCCTATGGAAATGTTTTGCTTATTGTAATTATAGGACTTCCTTTCGTACACTATTTTTCATTGGATTTTTTTTTTCAAAGGAAATTAAAAAGTCAATGTGTACTTTCCCTGGAAGTCAGTGACCTGTGAAGTGAAAACATTATCTGTCTGTATGCAAGTGCATCGACATGAATGCAGGGAGCTCACAGCGAATGGGTCTCATCTAGTAAAAAGTGTGAAAAATGTAAATTATTATACTCTCAGGTCTCTTCAGACCTGTATAATATACTAACTAGAGATGAGCGAACAGTGTTCTATCGAACTGATGTTCGATCGGATATCAGGGTGTTCGCCATGTTCGAATCGAATCGAACACCACGTGGTAAAGTGCGCCAAAATTCGATTCCCCTCCCACCTTCCCTGGCGCCTTTTTTGCACCAATAACAGCGCAGGGGAGGTGGGACAGGAACTACGACACCGGGGGCATTGAAAAAAATTGGAAAAAGTCATTGGCTGCCGAAATCAGGTGACCTCCATTTTAGACGAATAGTGGATTTCAAATCCGGGTCATATGAGAATGTGAACTTTGTGACTATGAGACAGGGATAGCTGTACAGGCAGGGATAGCTAGGGATAACCTTTATTTAGGGGGGAATGTTATTAAAAATAACTTTTTGGGGCTCTATCGGGTGTGTAATTGTGATTTTTGTGAGATAAACTTTTTCCCATAGGGATGCATTGGCCAGCGCTGATTGGCCGAATTCCGTACTCTGGCCAATCAGTGCTGGCCAATGCATTCTATTAGCTTGATGAAGCAGAGTGTGCACAAGGGTTCAAGCGCACCCTCGGCTCTGATGTAGCAGAGCCGAGGCTGCACAAGGGTTCAAGCGCACCCTCGGCTCTGATGTAGGAGAGCCGAGGGTGCACTTGAACCCTTGTGCACCCTCAGCTCTGCTACATCAGAGCCGAGGGTGCGCTTGAACCCTTGTGCACACTCTGCTTCATCAAGCTAATAGAATGCATTGGCCAGCGCTGATTGGCCAATGTATTCTATTAGCCTGATGAAGTAGAGCTGAATGTGTGTGCTAAGCACACACATTCAGCTCTACTTCATCGGGCTAATAGAATGCATTGGCCAGCGCTGATTGGCCAGAGTACGGAACTCGACCAATCAGCGCTGGCTCTGCTGGAGGAGGCGGAGTCTAAGATCGCTCCACACCAGTCTCCATTCAGGTCCGACCTTAGACTCCGCCTCCTCCGGCAGAGCCAGCGCTGATTGGCCGAAGGCTGGCCAATGCATTCCTATGCGAATGCAGACTTAGCAGTGCTGAGTCAGTTTTGCTCAACTACACATCTGATGCACACTCGGCACTGCTACATCAGATGTAGCAATCTGATGTAGCAGAGCCGAGGGTGCACTAGAACCCCTGTGCAAACTCAGTTCACGCTAATAGAATGCATTGGCCAGCGCTGATTGGCCAATGCATTCTATTAGCCCGATGAAGTAGAGCTGAATGTGTGTGCTAAGCACACACATTCAGCACTGCTTCATCACGCCAATACAATGCATTAGCCAGTGCTGATTGGCCAGAGTACGGAATTCGGCCAATCAGCGCTGGCTCTGCTGGAGGAGGCGGAGTCTAAGGTCGGACCTGAATGGAGACTGGTGTGGAGCGATCTTAGACTCCGCCTCCTCCAGCAGAGCCAGCGCTGATTGGTCGAGTTCCGTACTCTGGCCAATCAGCGCTGGCCAATGCATTCTATTAGCTTGATGAAGCAGAGTGTGCACAAGGGTTCAAGCGCACCCTCGGCTCTGATGTAGCAGAGCTGAGGGTGCACAAGGGTTCAAGTGCACCCTCGGCTCTCCTACATCAGAGCCGAGGGTGCGCTTGAACCCTTGTGCAGCCTCGGCTCTGCTACATCAGAGCCGAGGGTGCGCTTGAACCCTTGTGCACACTCTGCTTCATCAAGCTAATAGAATGCATTGGCCAGCACTGATTGGCCAGAGTACGGAATTCGGCCAATCAGCGCTGGCTCTGCTGGAGGAGGCGGAGTCTAAGATCGCTCCACACCAGTCTCCATTCAGGTCCGACCTTAGACTCCGCCTCCTCCAGCAGAGCCAGCGCTGATTGGCCGAATTCCGTACTCTGGCCAATCAGCACTGGCTAATGCATTGTATTGGCGTGATGAAGCAGTGCTGAATGTGTATGCTTAGCACACACATTCAGCTCTACTTCATCGGGCTAATAGAATGCATTGGCCAATCAGCGCTGGCCAATGCATTCTATTAGCGTGAACTGAGTTTGCACAGGGGTTCTAGTGCACCCTCGGCTCTGCTACATCAGATTGCTACATCTGATGTAGCAGTGCCGAGTGTGCATCAGATGTGTAGTTGAGCAAAACTGACTCAGCACTGCTAAGTCTGCATTCGCATAGGAATGCATTGGCCAGCCTTCGGCCAATCAGCGCTGGCTCTGCCGGAGGAGGCGGAGTCTAAGGTCGGACCTGAATGGAGACTGGTGTGGAGCGATCTTAGACTCCGCCTCCTCCAGCAGAGCCAGGGCTGATTGGCCGAATTCCGTACTCTGGCCAATCAGCACTGGCTAATGCATTGTATTGGCGTGATGAAGCAGTGCTGAATGTGTGTGCTTAGCACACACATTCAGCTCTACTTCATCGGGCTAATAGAATGCATTGGCCAGCGCTGATTGGCCAGAGTACGGAATTCGGCCAATCAGCGCTGGCTCTGCTGGAGGAGGCGGAGTCTAAGATCGCTCCACACCAGTCTCCATTCAGGTCCGACCTTAGACTCCGCCTCCTCCAGCAGAGCCAGCGCTGATTGGTCGAGTTCCGTACTCTGGCCAATCAGCACTGGCCAATGCATTTCTATGGGGAAAAGTTAGCTTGCGAAAATCGCAAACTGACAGGGATTTCCATGAAATAAAGTGACTTTTATGCCCCCAGACATGCTTCCCCTGCTGTCCCAGTGTCATTCCAGGGTGTTGGTATCATTTCCTGGGGTGTCATAGTGGACTTGGTGACCCTCCAGACACGAATTTGGGTTTCCCCCTTAACGAGTTTATGTTCCCCATAGACTATAATGGGGTTCGAAACCCATTCGAACACTCGAACAGTGAGCGGCTGTTCGAATCGAATTTCGAACCTCGAACATTTTAGTGTTCGCTCATCTCTAATACTAACCTTTCTAGTGACACCAGACCCAGCATATCACCCCAGCCCTGCAGATAGATAGGTTAGTGTCACCAGAACCAGTATATCACCCCAGCCCTGCAGATAGATAGGTTACTGTCACCAGAACCAGCATATCACCCCAGCCCTGCAGATAGATAGGTTACTGTCACCAGACCCAGCATATCACCCCAGCCCTGCAGATAGATAGGTTACTGTCACCAGAACCAGCATATCACCCCAGCCCTGCAGATAGATAGGTTACTGTCACCAGACCCAGCATATCACCCCAGCCCTGCAGATAGATAGGTTACTGTCACCAGTCCCAGCATATCACCCCAGCCCTGCAGATAGATAGGTTACTGTCACCAGAACCAGCATATCACCCCAGCCCTGCAGATAGATAGGTTACTGTCACCAGATCCAGCATATCACCCCAGTCCTGCAGATAGATAGGTTACTGTCACCAGAACCAGCATATCACCCCAGTCCTGCAGATAGATAGGTTACTGCCACCAGAACCAGCATATCACCCCAGTCCTGCAGATAGATAGGTTACTGTCACCAGAACCAGCATATCACCCCAGTCCTGCAGATAGATAGGTTACTGTCAACAGAATATAATTGTGTTTTCCTTTTGTGAATTGCAGCCTCTGTTGCTGAGATTTCTCTGTTTCTCCAAAGAGTTTATTTGCATCTTGACAATACCACAATATCTTGGCAATTGCTTTTAGTAGGAATGTCCTTCAGTTAAGGACTTGCTTGCAGTGCAAAGATTCACAAGCTACTTTATTAGAAGTGACAGGGAAGCCTGCCCCTAATACCCCCTATACAAACATAACATGTGTCTATTAATCTATAGATGAATTCCACCGATGACATCAGATTACCACGTCTGCTGTGTAACTAGGTATCAGATGAGACATTGTGAAAAAGAAAGTAGTTCAAGGTTTTCTCCAGCTGCCTTTTTAAGATGGATGAAGATCACATGAGAGCACATGTGCAGTAGAAGGAAAGCCATCTTCTCTAAAGCATCTGAGATGGTAATCTGGGATGAAAGTAAGAAACACTGTGTGACTATAGGATGTCTACGGCGTGTTTTCATTTCTATCATATTTCCTATATAATGTCAGTATGTAGACTGATTAATGGAGCCTTGGAATATATATAGGGGCAAATGGTATTGGCATATGTCACATGAATAGAAATAACAATGCGTGTGTGTGTGAGCGCGCATGTGTACCAACAATATGTGTGTATGTATGTGTGTGCGTGTGTGTGTGTGTATGTGTGTGTGTGTGTGTGTGTGTGTATATTATCCACAAGACATTCACCTTCTTCATAGTACTGTACTGAGGGAATGCTGCTGCTGAATTCTTCTCCTTGTTCTTCTTGTTGTCTCCAGTTCTTATTCTATCTTTCCTCTTTTTTCTCTTGGTTTCCCTTATCAGGAATACTTTCCACCATACATCATCACATCAGCAAATTCCCTTCCTTCCTTTTCCTTCCTTCCTTCCTTCCTTCCTTCCTTCCTTCCTTCCTTCCTTCCTTCCTTCCTCCTCTTCCTTCCTTCCTTCCTTCCTTCCTCCTTTTCCTTCCTTCCTTCCTTCCTTCCTTCCTTAATTCCTTCCATTCTCCTTTTCTTTCCTTCCTTCCTCCTTTTCCTTCCTTCCTTCCTTCCTTCCTTCCTTCCTTCCTTCCTTCCTTCCTTCCTTCCTTCCTTCTCCTTCCTTCCTTCCTTCCTTCCTTCTCCTTCCTTCCTTCCTTCCTTCCTTCTCCTTCCTTTCTTCCTTCCTCCTTTTCCTTCCTTCCTTCCTTCCTTCCTTCCTCCTTTTCCTTCCTTCCTTTCTTCCTAACCCACCTTCCTCCTACCTCCTAATTCTTTCTTCCTTCCTAATTCCTTACTTCTTTCCTTTCTAATCCTCCTTTCTTTAGTCCCTTCTTCTTTTCTTAACACTCGTCCAGCCTTCCTTTCTTCCTAATCCACTTCCACCCTCATATGTTTCCTTGCTTGTAACGTCTCTGCCTGTTCGGGTCACTGCGCCACCCTCTGTTGGCATGCTGCGGTGCAGGAGGCGTGTGCAGTTTAATTCCTTGCTTAGAGTTTTTGGTTGCACTGTGTGAACATGGCTCTATTTCTGTAATTGATTTTCCACCACACTCGTCTGCCTTCACTTTTATTTCCTTCTGCTCCTCTAATAGATAAGTTTAGCCTTGCCCTGTGATTGACAGTCTATCCACCTATCACTCCAGGGAGAGTTCTTCTTCCTTATTTATTCTTGGCTCTCATTCACATTGATGCTTGCTATTGCCTTGTGTGTGCTGGCTTTTCTCTTGGTGGTTTTTCTTCTATTCTGATTCTTGACCTCTGGTTTCCCTATTGACTATTCTTTTGGATATCGATTTTGACACTGCATTGCTCGACTGTTACTGACCCCTTGGCTTGCTGACCTCCCTTTGTTGTTTGTCTTGTTCGCGTTTTGTGTGTCACGAATGTAGGAAGGGTCTGTCGTCCAGTTGTCGCCTATTACCTAGGATAGGATCGGCAAGGAGGAAGGGACAGTGGAGGGTTTCAGACCAGGGCTCACCGTCTCTTGTGCCCCTTCCACCAGGGTTCATCTACAGCACCGGGGAACTGCTGTCTTGCTTCTTTCCTTCCCAACCACTCTTCTTTCCTTTCCTACATTCTTTTATTACGTCTTCATTTGTTTTCTTCATTCCTAATCTCCCTTCCTTCTTAACTTTCTTCCTTCCTAATCTTTCCTCCCTTCTTTCCTTCCTAAACAACCTTCCTCTGACCTCCTATCTTCTCATTCTTCCTTCCTTTCCTACATTCTTTATTTTCTTTCTTGCCTCCTTCATTCCTAATGCCTTCCTTCTTTCATTACTTCCTTCCCAACCCTTCCTCCCTTCTTTCCTTCCTAATCTACCTTCCACTGACTTTCTTCCTTTCTTACATTACTTTCTTCTTTGCCTTTCTTCTTTACTTCCTTCTCAGTCCTTCCTCCCTTCTTTCCTTCCTTCCTTTCTCATCATCCTTATCCTACATTCTTTCCTCTTCACCTTCCAGCCCCCTATATACTTATAGTTTTGCTATCATTGCTCTTTCCAGCCATGTCTTGCCTTAAAGCCTGAATTCTTCTTCCTCCAGTGATAAAGATCCTTTCTGTGTATCCATGTTCACTGGATACTACAAATATAAAATATGGCAGCGACGATACCGACAGATGTTCCTATAAAACTTGTCGGAACTAAGTATAGCTAGAGCATGAGCGAATGTACAAAAGCAAGATAATAGAAGGATATCCTCACAATCTTGGAGAAGAATCAAGGATCCCTAGACTGGGGCAGATTTCTTATTGTTATACACCAGATCTGGGGTTTGTAACTTTTTCAAACCCCAATTGTGACAATTTTTTGTTGACACTTTCCTGAAAGGCGGCATAGTGAGGGATATAGTGTGAGCGCGGCCACAAGCCCTTATAGATTTTTGATCATTTATACCAGTTTACGCCAGCGGGCATAGATTTCATTGCAAGTACATGGCCCGGCGGAGGTTGTGTCTGATTTATGAGAAGGTGTGTGCCCCCTTATACATCAGGAACATCCTCTGCTAGTGCAGGAGATATTATATTTCTATTTCTATAAAGTTTGCTCAATGACCTTGACAACTTGAAGCTTCTCTTGATGTATAAAGAATATTTCAGGACAACCTTACATCAATGGGAGCAGGGCTCCAGTAGCTGCTGCAAGGAAAACCACTACAGAATTGGTCTGTTATTAGGCTTAGTGGTAAGAGTAAATATTGCAGGATTTAGTGCTTATTTTTTAAAATATAGAGATATTATTTATAAATAATGAAATAAAATAATCAAACAAATTTATTAAATGTCTAACAAGAAAACCGTTTTTGGTGACGTATTCCAATTAACCCCTTCTCACCGCAGCAATTTTTAAAATTTTTGCTTTTTTACTTGCTTGTGTGGGACAAATTGTGTGCTAATGCATTACAGTGCATTGGGAAATCCATAGCTTTCTATTATATGCTGCCTAGAGTAGTGTGTAATAGCCTTCATGCAATGGATAGCCATCTCCGGTGATCTCAGTAACAATGGTAAAAAGATGCCTCCATCACATCTGACAGAGGCATATCAAGGGTTAATGCTCTAATCATAGGCATTGGTGCTGGGTCCCCCCCTGTATAATACAACTCCTGAGTAATATTGTCTATAATGTATTGGCTTAAAGACCTGACATTCACCCAAGTGCAAGATCCATGTGTCATCCCCCACCCCTCAGGCCGGCACTAGGTACAACACAATGTATCCATTACTTGGAGTTTTCCTTAAAAAACACATTTCCTCTTTGCAATCTTATAGTATGTTCTAAATGTCTTAAAAATCTAAATCTAGCGCCGGAGCCAGAGCCGTGTCAGTGTGTCAGATACATTTGTGAACCAGAACACAAATATGTTTCACATTTGCATATAAATGATTTAAATGAACTTAAATGCTAAATAGTTAATCTCCTGGAAAATAGCGATAGCGCTCCGTGACTACAAACAGCTGTATCCTGCCCGGATCATGGAGTCAGCACGCATGTACATGAGATGACCGGACTAATCTGACCCGGACTGGACGATGACTATAGCTACTAGGTCCTAGGACCACCATGTTACAATATAGCATAGGAGTATATGTCCTATATACTGAGTTATATGGTGGCTACAACTTTAACCTATTTACTTATAGTATATTGAATTGTGACTCACGGTGAGAAATATCAGGCGTGAAGGTTGTGATGTGTGAGTTGCATTGCAACCGAATCCGATGTGTTAAAGTTGTATAATGTAGTGGTCAGTATATAATCAGATGTCTTTGGAGTGTGAATGGTTTTATTGGGTTGGAAGTCATTTGACTAAACGGTTGTGAAAAACGTCCATTTTTCACCACCGTCTTGGACCCAAGTAGCAGCCTTGTCATGGATCCGCCATACGGAGGGATCCGTGGAAATGCTCAAAAATAGGACATGGCATATTTTTGATTGGCCATGACAATGGACAATGGTCACGAGTAGAGATGAGCGAACACTGTTCGGATCAGCCGTTCCGAACAGCACGCTCCCATAGAAATGAATGGAAGCACCTGGCACGGCGACCGGCCGCCAGCAAAGTGTACGTGCCAGGTGCTTCCATTTATTCCTATGGGAGCGTGCTGTTCGGAACGGCTAATCCGAACAGTGTTTGCTCATCTCTAGTCACGAGAATAGCCTCCATTCATTGACATTGAGTTTCATGTTGCCATATGATGTCACAGCCATTAATCATTGTCATGTGAATGTAGCTTAAGAAATACCATCGATTACAGCCCCCTTCCCAGAGACCAGGGTATGACAGTGCCTATAGAGACATGTCCTACCTCAAACAGTGCGACAAAGGCTGATGTTAACTCCCCCACCTTATATTAGTGTTGAGATGACTCTGCTCACTCACCCTAGTCTACACACCAAAGCTGACAAGTGAGCTACAGGAAACAGGAAATATCGGCAGTGAAAACTGCAACATTGTAGAATTTTATGGATACAAATAATCAAATAGAAATATAAACAAATATGGATTGAAAAAAAATAAATAAATTGAAATAATGAACCTTATTTATTAAGATTGGCATTGTGTAGACAATACTTAATGGCGTCCCCAACTAGCACTAAGTGAATCTGACTTATCAAGAGGCTCCGACTTATCAATAGATACAGATGGACTCCGATGTGCCAGAATGGAAATCTACACCAGTCAGGGCCAAGGGGTCTTGGTCTCTTCAATTCAATATATTTTTTATTTTTTTCTCCAGTCTTCAGAGTCATTTGGGTCATTGACTTGCTTTTGTCCCGTATCCCTTAGTATTTCCCCAAACAACATGACTATATCACTGCATTATTCATGGAAAAAGTTAAAAATAAGTAACTTTCTGTAAGATACCGCTCCGCATTGTTTTGATATAGTCTAATTAAAAACACCCTTTCCTTTGTAGACATGTAAGTCTTGTTGGACGTAGATTTTGTGTGATTTGTACATATGGAGAACAGCTTTCCATGAACAGTATCAGGTATTAATCTCAACAATTGTGCACAGCTTGGAAGCCGAGTATTTGGGTGACTGTCATGTTGAAAACAGGATCCCACCTGCAAACAAGTATTTCATCTTCCACTGTAGGGATGTGTCATACGTAGCTAGAATGGATGAGGTTTCATCTTGAAAGCGGATCATGTATCTGTAGAACTGAAGCTGGATATTAGTCTATGTCAGAATAGAAGAACATGGTGGACATTTCCAGGATCTGAAAGTACAATGTTTACAGGGTCACTATATAATAATATTAAATTCCTGCCACTGGTAACCCCAGTTCTTCCACTTCCTAACTTTTCATACACATTGGGGTGCAGGTAGTTGAGATACAGGGGTTGTTTGGCACATTTCTTGTAACTACTAGAGATGAGCGAACAGTAAAATGTTCGAGGTTCGATATTTGTTTCGAGTAGCCCCTCAATATGTGACTACTCAAATCGAATATCGAACCCTATTATAGTCTATGGGGGGAAAATGCTCGTTTCAGGAGTAGGCAATGTTCGATCAAATTACACTTACCAAGTCCACGAGTGAAGGTCGGGCTGGATCCTCCGAGAAGTCTTCTCCGTGCAGCGTCCCGGCGGCGTTTTCCAGCTCTGAATTCACTCTGCCAGGCATCGGGCCTGGGCAGAGCCAACTGCGCATACCTGCACTACAAGTGGACATGCGCAGTCGGCTCTGCCCAGGCCCGATGCCTGGCAGAGTGAATGAAGAGCCGGAAGACGCCGCGGGGAAGCTGCACGGAGAAGACTTCTAAAGGTAGGAGAAGAACCAGCGTTTATTGGCCGACTGTATAGCATTCGGCCAATCAACGCTGGTTCTGCATCGAATTTTTCCATTCGAATAGCGAGTTGTTCTCGATCGAGTACGAGTATTTCGAATACCGTAGTATTCGATCGAATACCTACTCGATCGAATACTACTCGCTCATCTCTAGTAACTACCTTTCCCAGCAGACCTAGCCACCTGGTTACCTCTGTGCATGTTCTTGTTTCTATAAGGATTAGTGTGGTCAGCTGCAAACGTACTTCTGCCAATCCCTGTAGATCTGTATGTATGAAAGTCAGATCATCTAGTCATGTGTAGCCTGAGCAATGTCTCAGTCTCTCTATCTATCCCTGTGTGCACACAGACCTAGCTGCCTGGTTACCTCTATGCATGCTCTTGTTTCTTTAAAGATTAGTGTAGTCACCTGCAAACCTACTTCTGCCAATCCCTGTAGATCTGTATGTATAAAAGTCAGCTCATCTAGCTGTGTCTGGTCTGAGCAATGCCTCAGTCTCTGCTGTGTATCCCTGTGTGTACACAGACCTAGCCACCTGGTTACTTCTGTGCATGTTCTTGTTTCTTTAAAAATTAGTGTAGTCACCTGCAAACCTACTTCTGCCAATCCCTGTAGATCTGTATGTATAAAAGTCAACTCATCTAGCCATATCCTCCATCTCTGCTATGTATCTCTGTGTGCCTACAAGTCTTTATGCCTGTATGTCTAAGCAATGCTCTAATCGTCTGTATTCTGATATGTGTTGACAATATGTTTGCACAGAGTATTTGTGATATGGCACTCAGTAATATGGATTGAGGTGCTCAGAGAGGGACTCACTCAGTAGAACAATGTAAAGAAGGATTCCGACACTCTAAAATAAGGTTTTAACATGGAATAAACTCCAAACTGTATTCAATTCACATTCAGATAAAACATCTACATTCCTTGCCTTTCATTGGTGTTGTCCTGCACGGCTCTTATTCTAACCTATAATTTGATGTCTGATGAAGGTCTATACAGACTGAAAGGTCAAATCTATATCTGGATTGAATATAGACTGGAATTTATTCCATGCTAAATACTTATTTCAGCGCTCCGGAATCCTTCTTTTCACAATCAGACTAACTTCCATCTGTCTGAGCTATCTTGTTCTATTGTCTGTATGTTTATGTGAGTCTATAAGTTTCTTCTATGTGGTCATCTTCCAGCCTCGTGGGAGATATAATGGACCCCAGAACATCTTCGAGGCCTGTGATTGTGCCTTAGTGGTTACATGGGGTACACCAAAGTGGCCCCAGAGCATAATAGTAATTTATGAGTGGCAAACCCCAAAATATCAAGTTTGGCCAAACCCAAGAATTTGGACAAAATCGACTCATTCCGAACCATTTTGCTCAACTCTTCTTGCCAGTCTAGCTAATAAGTTAATGTCTGTTCACAGTCATTAATCCGTACATGGATACTCATGAAGACTGATGTCAAGGGTCTGATGTCAAGGATCTGATTTCCAAAGTTCTGTCGATCAGCTCTGGATAACTAAACGTTTTTCCTACAGTGGCCACTAGAGGAATAAAGTAGTATTACATGCTGGACATCCAAATGAATGGCCCACTGTGTAATATTAGGATGGCTCTGGTCTGCCACAGCATGCTCAGCTCAGTTGGCAGCTATCCACTCTGGCTCATCGAGGGGGTCTCGAGTTGCTTGTGCGTAGATTCAGGAAAAGCGGAATTGTCAGATACTTAAACGAGTGTTGATGTGTAATTACACGAGGAGAGAATGTTTTGACCCCTCTTTGTTCCGTTGCAGAGTCATTATAATGATTGTAGTCAGATGTGGGATTTGTATTTCTGCTGATTTCCTATAGAGACACTGTCAGTGCAGAACTTCATAAAGTCTTATTATCAGATTGTTTGTACTAGAATGTCTGCGGACCAAGCAATTCTGAGTTCATGTCAACAACGTGTTGTGCAATTTGCAAGTGCTTGTATGCAGTGCGGTGACCTGTTATGTCTCTCCCAGATTGCAGGCAGTGAATGTGACTTTGAAGAGGACTTGATGACAGTCGTGGAACAGGTCTGAGAGTAAGGGTAACATACCTACCAGGGGTCTTCTTTAACTTTGCATTGTCTAACTTTGACTGCATTAGTAAATCTGCCCCAATGTCGCATTTTAAGCAATTGCCCTCCCCATTAAGCCCAACTCAATGATGTCCATGCATTCAAGTTTTTTTGGTACAGTTTAAGGAAGTTGTCCAGGAATTGGACTAACTCCGGGGAGGCAGGAAAAAAATACACTCACCTGTCCCTGGTGCTCCGTTGCACATTGCCTCACTTGACATGCAAGTGACATCCCCGGTCTCCCTCAAGTGACTGCTGGGCTACAGGGCTTCTGGGGACCGAAGTGCAACTGTGGTGGTGGACAGGTGAGTACCCCTTCCTCTGGCCCCTCTAGAGTTTGTCCAATTCCATATCTATACCGTGTATTTGAAGCTTTCCCTCTACACAAGTCCTACAGTCAAGAGAGTGAAGAACCAACCTGAAGATTATGGAAAGGAGACGAAGGGTCTATAAGCGACCTCCATATAATATAATGCCCCCCTCAATGACCCATCACATACTCAAAAGCCCCTTCAGTGGCCCCATATAATATATTATCTTCTCATTGGTTTACATAATACATAAAGAAAAACATATTTACTTAAACCCTATTCCTTTAGATTTGCCTGCAGGATCCTGATCTAGTGCGGTCTTCAGTTCGGCACTCAATGTATCAGAATGGGGACCCAATCTGTACAAGTCATTCCCATTCTGGCAGGCTTGAACCATACTTGTATTCTTTAGGGTGCTAGGGGCAGGATCTAGGGAGCTGTAGGGTGTTTGTAATTAGACAATCCCTTTAAGGGTGTGGTGGCATTGACCAGCAGCACTGGAGACTACATTATAATCTATGGTGTCTGAGCAGCATAATAGTTAGAATGACATGGCTAATACATATGTCATAATTATAAGCTGGAGAATGTATCATGCCTTACAATGAATCATGTCCGTGGGAGAACACAGAAGAACGTACATCTGGCCTCTGCACTCTCCGTACAGTCAGCCGTATCCTCACCTGAACTACAGCAGTTTGTGGCTTGTTCAGAAAATCCAATCTCTATTAGATATGAAGAATTGTCCAAGGGGGAGACTTAATTGCAAGGAAACCTGATATGTCCACAGTGCTCTGGTAATGAAGCCCCCGGACTCCAAATAGTTTTCAAGTAACACTCAAGTCAATAGTCCATGAACATTCTTGCAGCTCAGGTATTCCAGAAGACCATGTCCAGGTTTTGTGTTAGATAAACAATGACTGCTACCAATGTTACTTACTAGTATCTTTAGTAGAACAAACCATTATATATGGAGGCACATAGAGGGGTTTATGTTCACAATTTATACAGGATGGGCTCCAAATATGGCATGCTACCCAAAAAGTAGTCCCATCGATGAAGACACCATATGACAGTACGTGCAGTGCCACAAGGTCATAACAGATTGGTTCTACAGATTGGTGTTCCATCTTGGACCCTAACTCTTGAGTTGTCCTCGTCTGTCAATTTTGTAGAGGAGTGTGTCAATGAATTAGACTATTCTGTATCCACAGGACAAGTGTCTGATCTCTGAGGGCCCGACCACTGGGCCAATCCTACCTGGCCTCAACTAAGCAGTTCATGATTCATCATTTAGAAATTAGGTGGTTTATGTCATCTCTTAGGTATATAAAAATGAGTTTCTGTCTGTCTTATCTGTCTGTCTGTCTGTCTGTCTGTTCTTTATGCCTGACCAGACAACTAGACTGATCTTCACCAAATTTGGCACACAGATACATAAGGTGTCCTGGAAGGTTTTAGACCAGGCCTCAACTCTCTCGGATGAGATAGTCTGGAGATAGAGTATTCCTAAAACAGTGGCCTGCATTAGCCAATACAAACCTGCAAGTCTTTCAACCACTGCCATACACATGGTCACTCCACATGCACATAGCATTACTCCAGGTTTCCATAACTGATATCCAAACTGAGATACACATATAAGAGGATTAGATACACAGCTCAGCACACAGTATCACACATCAGCGTATTAGATACATAGCTCAGCACACATCAGAGGATTAGATATACAGCTCAGTACACACCATCATACATCAGAGCTTTACTCCAGATTTCCTTAACAACCCAGCAATTTTTCTTCACTGCTGTATGTCATCTTTAAAGGGGCAGGTCGCTGTGGATGACCCTGTTACACAAGGTCACATTCACACAGCTTTACTCCGGGTATCCATAACAATGGATTGCAGGTTTTTCACTGATATCCAAACTGAGATACACATTATCACATGATGCTTATGGACACACACAAATGACATACAAAATACACCAGTGCAAAACTGGGCAATTCTTATGGGGCCACTACACAAACAAAAATGAAATATCCTCGAGCGAAGTTGGGTCCTCCTGCCAGATTATATCTTATAAATTATAATCACCTATAAACAAGAAGGATACATATCTGGATTTGTCATTACGTAAACCCTTGTATTTAGAATGAGGCTAGGGATAGCCAGAGAAGGCAGTATACTAAGGGGCAACTGAAAAGGGGCTCAAGGTATGGACTTTAAAATTTTTTGTTGGTATACACTTCTGAACGCCGAACACTAAAGATCTGATGAATGGGTGGTGCCTATGGAGTACCAAAGGACCCCGAAATGTGTTATCTTAAATAAATCACGTTGTTGTTACATCAGCGTACCAGCATTTCATTCCACCGAAAGGAGAACGCAACCAGTTCCTCCATTTTGAGGGTATATCCCTCAGAATAAGTTGCATTTATACCGTTCGACCCAAGAGTCATAAGCCGAAGACGCTGCCCTACAAATTCGGTGACTGATACCTGATTACATATCATAAAGGAGTAAGACAAGGTTACTGACTGTGAAATCCACAGGGTCTCATACGCCTAATTAGCGCGGCCATGTTTGGTTCATTATATTTCTTTTGGTTCACAAAAATGTTGTGGGTTTAGATTGCCTTCAATATGTAGTGGTTGGAGGTCTAAACTAGAGGGTTCGCTATAGAAGGATGTAAGTAGAAGTCTCTACCAGGTCCTATAGCTCATCATTATCTGCCTGGCAACGAGCTGTGCACCTGGGTGTCCATCACATGACCATGGACTGTCCATCACATGACCTTGGACTTCATATCGCATGACCATGGACTGCATATCATATGTCAATGGACTGTACATTACATGGCCATGGACTGCCTAGAAATACTTCCTTATCACATGACCATGGACTGTCCATCACATGACCATGGACTGTATATCACATGACCATGGACTGTCCATCACATGACCATGGACTGTATATCACATGACCATGGACTGTCCATCACATGACCATGGACTGTATATCACATGACCATGGACTGTCCATCACATGACCATGGACTGTCCATCACATGACCATGGACTGTATATCACATGACCATGGACTGTATATCACATGACCATGGACTGTCCATCACATGACCTTGGACTTCATATAGCATGACCATGGACTGCATATCATATGTCAATGGACTGTACATTACATGGCCATGGACTACCTAGAAATGCTTCCTTATCACATGACCAAGGACTGTCCATCACATGTCCATGGACTGTATATCACATGAGCATGGACTTTATATCACATGACCATGGACTGTCCATCACATGTCCATGGACTGTATATCACATGACCATGGACTGTATATCACATGACCATGGACTGCCTAGGAATGCTTTCCCCGCACAGTACAGGATTTAAGAAGTGTAGAGTATGTGTG
Organism: Leptodactylus fuscus; assembly: GCF_031893055.1. NCBI lineage: Eukaryota > Metazoa > Chordata > Amphibia > Anura > Leptodactylidae > Leptodactylus > Leptodactylus fuscus. The sequence goes on along the minus strand of NC_134267.1, from coordinate 13,065,998 downwards.
GGGGAGAACATCGTTCCTCACTACCTATCAATGGCGCCGATCGGTAAGGCTGGGCCCTCCTGACAGTGCAGGGATAATGGTGCAGAAACTAACAGCACCGATATCTCTGGAACTGGGGTAATGCTGACAGCGCACTGAATTCAGTGGCCAGAAGAGGAAACTCTACATCCTACTGGGAGAAGAAGAGGCCACTGTGGAGATCGCTGCCCAATAAGTGTCCAGCTGTCACCAAACAAGAGGAAGATGAGACTCCACGGACTGTTATACCCCAAACCACCCACCCCACCTCACCTCCCCATATAGCGGTCACCAACTAAGAGGAAGATGAGACTCCATGGACTCTTATACCCCAAATCAGCCACCCCCCACCCCCACCCCCTTACCCCATACTCTCCCCCTCGACTCCAACTCCCCCCCCCCTTTACTAGCTTTGGCAATGCCAAATATCCATTCGGACGTGCCAATAAAGCCTATTTGATTTGATTTTATTTGTATCTGAGGACATGAAACGTCCCCTTTTTATCTGGAAGTCACAGACAAATCTCACACGTTTCTCGGTCACGCCCCTTGTACGTGTCTTGATGTCGCGTGACCACAGTTGCCATATAACCCTATGAAAACCTATTTAAAGGGGTTAAATTTAAATTTGTCTTTCCAGCTTTTTTAAAGACTAAATTTCTATTTTCTGTTTTGACTTTCTAAAAACTGAAAAACATTGAAGCGAAAGACTTTTTTTTTTGCGATTTTTATGAATATTGGGTCTTTCTGCTGTTACTGATTTATTTGAAAGACTATTTTCAATCAGAAAAAGCTTAGACGCTAAGCCAGAAGTATGTGGAACCATGTGCGCTATCACAGTCAGACATTGTGACCCTTATCTCCATCCATCTATACAAAACACAGGCCCGGGTACTGCGGCCGACTTCATTAAAAAGTTATTTAATAAAGAATTTGAGACTATTTACAGAAGAAACGTTCCAAATCTGTGAATCTACGAATTGTTGGGTTCACACAAGTTCCTGCACATTAAAGCCACTCTATTACAGCTCCAAACCGTTGCGGAATATAAGAACCAGATGATTGAAGACTTGATTTTTCTAAATGGAAGCAGTAGCTTAAAGTTTTCCCTGATCTCATGGGAAGACCTTGTGTCTTGTGGGATGTACGAGATACAAGAGAAATTCCACAAGCTCCTGGAAAACGGCTTGGAAGCCTCTGTTATCCGCCTACATGGAAACCGCCTGTATGACATCCGAGATATTGCTGATAATTGGGTTTGGATCCAGAAGGAAATTTTTCAATTGTTCCAAACACTTGGTTTACGTAATAGGATAATTGCAGAAATTTGATTAATTCGTAGTCATTGGATCGGTCCCGATCGTGAAGGGTCAGGTTTCTGTCTCTGCGGGATGTTGTCAATAACCATAACCATATTGTCGTATATATAGAAGACAAGCAGGAGGAATGTTAAGTTGTGTAGCTAACATACAATGTACTCGCAAGTAGGAATAAGTATTAGAAAATTAGGAATCTGAATATCTAAAAATTGGGGGTGGCATTAAAAATGGAAATAACCAATATACAATAATATTATTATAATATAATAAATATGATGTAACGTAACATAATGAAACATAATATAATATAATATAATATAATACATGGCATTATCTAGTAAATTATAAAATGCACAATTTGCATAAATTTTTAAAGGTCATTGATAATGTTAACCATTTGCTGACTGCCTACTGACTATATATATTCGGGCGGTCACCAAATAACATAGCATGGACATACTGGTCCAAACCATACAGATACAGGATTGGAGAAGCGTCTGGCAGGTTCAGTACAGAGAACGCTAGGATAGATTACTGTCGCTGCCTTCCCAATCGCTATGTACACTGCTATGATATCCGCCATGTTGTGGCATCGTCCCATCCCAGTAGTAATGTGATCAAGGGGTGGCAAGGAACTGTATGAGCTAAGGAACCAGGGGCGTAACTTGAGGGGCTGCAGAGGGTGCAGTTGGGTGCCCATAAGCACTGGCATTAGTGTTAAAATTGCAACTTCCATCTGGCCCATAAGGCATGGAGATCCACAGATTACCCCGATCACATTAAGGTGGATTAAAGGGGTTGTCCCATGAAAAGCATCCTATCTATACTGCTAGTTTATGTGGATTTAAGACTTTTCCTAAATACATTGCTTTATCAAAACTGCTTTGTTTGGCTGCTATCTTAATTTATTCACTTCATTGTTGACACTGTGTTTCTATGGCCACTGGGCTTATCTGCTCATTTACCAAGTGACATAGCTGCCTGCTCACAGAGGGGAGGGGCTGACAAGCAAAGGAGCTCCTCAGATAGGGGAGGGGGGGAGGTGAGAGCTCCAGATTACTGTGCTGTCTATCTTCAGCTTTTCCACTGATCAGCTGGTTTAATTGAATTTGGCTGATAAGGGCTGAGATAAGGAGTCCGTTACCTCTGTATGTAATGCAAGCTGACGCAAATCCAGCTCTGCTACATCAGTTTCCACATCAGCTTTATACTTTGGTAATGCATTTACAACCAATCCCTCATTACTGACTGCAAACATAGCAGATAGCAGAACAAGTGAAACCCCGCCCACCAATGTGCCGAGAAATCCAGGAAGTGAAGAGAGCACAGAGCCTCCAGGCTGCAGAACAAGAGTTATGGGAATACCCCTATAAACTTCTTAGCACCCATAACCATCACTAGCAAGAATTCACTGTAGGGATAGGGTAGGGGCCCCGGACAAAAGATTGCACCGGGGCCCACAAGATGTTAGTTATGCCACTTGTCATGTGATTACAGGGTGGTGGGAACTGAATGATCTAGAACCCAGATAACGCTATGTTCACACTAGTGTTCAAGTCTCTGCAGGAGATTCTGTCCAGTATTCTGCTTAAAATTGGTGATGAGAAAAGTCCTGCAAGGACTTGCTTAAAGGCGCTTCCATCTGCAACAGACCACATTCAGATATAAATAAACAGGCAAAGTTTAGCAAATGAACTAGTCGACCACATTAACAAGGATACTAGGAACCTTATTGCTCAGGAACCTTCCTATTAGGCATGGAAGAGCCCAGAGATACAGAGGATTGACTATTGGTCATTGACTATTGAGGTGGTCCTTTGAAAAGCAGTCAGAAATCATCTCATCTTAAAGGAAAGAGAAGGAGCTGGAAGCAGAACCCATCAGAAGCCATAAGGAGGAGCAGCATCGCAGACAAAACAGGGGCACCAGATGTTGCAGTAGATGTTGCATAAGACAGGGAGAGGTTAGCAGAGATGTCAGTGACCACGTTCGGCACAAGTTCATAAGGGCTTAGTTTCCCTAAGGGATAAGTTCAGCCATTATTCAATTATCCCATAATTTTAGTGCAACTTTTGCGCGACCAAATATCGTCACCGTAACTCCACCTGATCTAACTTTAACCACTTATCTGCTTCTGTTTGCAGGCACCAAACAAAGGGCATGTTATTTGCTGTAGAACAGAGGAGAACAAATGAACTTTAACGGGAGCAGTTTGGTCTGGGCCGAGGTCTGAGCGTCTGAGCCCTGTTTATTTCATTACACACAATACAATTGTAGCTGCACAGCTGCAGGATATAAAGGAAAGTCATGTCTCAAGTCATCTTCATTAATCAATTGACTTTTCCGGCTGAAGAAATGTGCATTGGCAAACAGTAAGAAATGTTCCCCAAAGTGTTAGTGTAACAAGACTCACACCCCTGTCAGCGGGGAGGCAGCGCAGCTTATTCTGTGCAATATAGAGAACGCAGCAAATGACTTGTTTCATTACAAATGAATGTTCTTATTAAACTTCTACTGAGTTGGAAAGCTGAATATGTGCTAGAGATTGCAGACCTAAATAATTATCTATCTATCTATCTATCTATCTATCTATCTATCTATCTATCTATCTCCTATCTATCTATCTATCTATCTATCCATCCAATATCTATCTATCTATCTATCTATCTATCTATCTATCTCCTATCTATCTATCTATCTATCTATCTATCTATCTATCTATCTATCTATCATCTATCTATCTTCTATCTATCTATCTATCTATCTATCTATCTATCTATCTATCTCCTATCTATCTATCTATCTATCTATCTATCTATCTATCTCCTATCTCTCTCTCTCTCTCTCTATTTATCTCCTATCTATCTATCTATCTATCTATCTATCTATCTATCTATCTAATATCTATTTATCTATCTATCATCTATCTATCTATCTATCTATCTATCTATCTATCTATCTCCTATCTATCTATCTATCTATCTATCTATCTATCTATCTATCTCCTATCTATCTATCTATCTATCTCCTATCTATCTATCTATCTATCTATCTCTAGAGATGAGCGAACACTAAAATGTTCGAGGTTCGAAATTCGATTCGAACAGCCGCTCACTGTTCGAGTGTTCGAATGGGTTTCGAACCCCATTATAGTCTATGGGGAATATAAACTCGTTAAGGGGGAAACCCAAATTCGTGTCTGGAGGGTCACCAAGTCCACTATGACACCCCAGGAAATGATACCAACACCCTGGAATGACACTGGGACAGCAGGGGAAGCATGTCTGGGGGCATAAAAGTCACTTTATTTCATGGAAATCCCTGTCAGTTTGCGATTTTCGCAAGCTAACTTTTCCCCATAGAAATGCATTGGCCAGTGCTGATTGGCCAGAGTACGGAACTCGACCAATCAGCGCTGGCTCTGCTGGAGGAGGCGGAGTCTAAGATCGCTCCACACCAGTCTCCATTCAGGTCCGACCTTAGACTCCGCCTCCTCCGGCAGAGCCAGCGCTGATTGGCCGAAGGCTGGCCAATGCATCCCTATGCGAATGCAGAGACTTAGCAGTGCTGAGTCAGTTTTGCTCAACTACACATCTGATGCACACTCGGCACTGCTACATCAGATGTAGCAATCTGATGTAGCAGAGCCGAGGGTGCACTAGAACCCCTGTGCAAACTCAGTTCACGCTAATAGAATGCATTGGCCAGCGCTGATTGGCCAATGCATTCTATTAGCCCGATGAAGTAGAGCTGAATTGTGTGTGTTAAGCACACACATTCAGCACTGCTTCATCACGCCAATACAATGCATTAGCCAGTGCTGATTGGCCAGAGTACGGAATTCGGCCAATCAGCGCTGGCTCTGCTGGAGGAGGCGGAGTCTTAGGTCGGACCTGAATGGAGACTGGTGTGGAGCGATCTTAGACTCCGCCTCCTCCAGCAGAGCCAGCGCTGATTGGCCGAATTCCGTACTCTGGCCAATCAGCGCTGGCCAATGCATTCTATTAGCCCGATGAAGTAGAGCTGAATGTGTGTGCTTAGCACACACATTCAGCTCTACTTCATCGGGCTAATAGAATGCATTGGCCAATCAGCGCTGGCCAATGCATTCTATTAGCTTGATGAAGCAGAGTGTGCACAAGGGTTCAAGCGCACCCTCGGCTCTGATGTAGCAGAGCCGAGGGTGCACAAGGGTTCAAGTGCACCCTCGGCTCTCCTACATCAGAGCCGAGGGTGCGCTTGAACCCTTGTGCAGCCTCAGCTCTCCTACATCAGAGCCGAGGGTGCGCTTGAACCCTTGTGCACACTCTGCTTCATCAAGCTAATAGAATGCATTGGCCAGCACTGATTGGCCAGAGTACGGAATTCGGCCAATCAGCGCTGGCCAATGCATCCCTATGGGAAAAAGTTTATCTCACAAAAATCACAATTACACACCCGATAGAGCCCCAAAAAGTTATTTTTAATAACATTCCCCCCTAAATAAAGGTTATCCCTAGCTATCCCTGCCTGTACAGCTATCCCTGTCTCATAGTCACAAAGTTCACATTCTCATATGACCCGGATTTGAAATCCACTATTCGTCTAAAATGGAGGTCACCTGATTTCGGCAGCCAATGACTTTTTCCAATTTTTTTCAATGCCCCCGGTGTCGTAGTTCCTGTCCCACCTCCCCTGCGCTGTTATTGGTGCAAAAAAGGCGCCAGGGAAGGTGGGAGGGGAATCGAATTTTGGCGCACTTTACCACGCGGTGTTCGATTCGATTCGAACATGGCGAACACCCTGATATCCGATCGAACATGTGTTCGATAGAACACTGTTCGCTCATCTCTATCTATCTCCTATCTATCTATCTATCTATCTATCTATCTATCTATCTATCTATCTATCTCCTATCTATCTATCTCCTATCTATCTATCTATCTATCTATCTATCTATCTATCTATCTCCTATCTATCTATCTATCTATCTATCTATCTATCTATCTCCTATCTATCTATCTATCTATCTATCTATCTATCTATCTATCTCCTATCTATCTATCTATCTATCAATCTCATATCTATCTCTCTATCTCTCTATCTATCTGTCTATGTATCGGTCAACCCTTAAAAGTAACTTAGTTTTCATAAAAAACTGAAATATGTTCAGCTAATAATCACATTATGGCTGCAGCACATTTTCCATTTGTCTCTGAGGCTGTGGACACGTACAACAAGGAGCAGCCTGCCCGCTCCCCTATCCATTACTGATACTGTTCTGCCATTCTGCATAGAATAACTATACAAAAGCAAAGAACTAGCTGAAAAAAAAGCCCAAGTCACCATACTCCTTAGGATAGGTCATCAATATCAAATTGGGGGTGGTCTGACATCCTCAAGATCCGCTCTTTGAAGAGGTCACAGTATCCAGATCAGTGCTGCAGTTGATCTACTGCTTACCAAGCACAGCGCTATAAATTCTATAGTGGCAGTGCTTGGTATTGCAGCTCAGTCCCACTCACTTTAGTGGTGTTGAACCTCCACTGATCATTAGGATAGGTAGTTAATATAACTCCCAGAGTTTCCCCTTTAAACAGGCATTTATGACCCTGAGACCTTTCCTGAAGGAATATATATATATATATATATATATATATATATATATATATAGATAGATAGAGAGAGAGAGAGAGAGACGATTAGCAAGATAAAGTGAATGAAGAAAAGAGAAATGTAAATCCCATCAATATTTGGTGTGACCTTTGCCCTTTGGAGGAGGAGTCCTGGCAGTGATGATCCGACCTCCACAAATACAGCCCTGATCTCATCATCATCCAGTCTGTCTGGGATGACATGAAGAGACAGACGGATTGGACAAGCAACATCCATGGAAGATCTGTGCTTAGTTCTCCAAGATGGTGGCGGGAACAAGATACCTGCCCAGTTTTGCCAAAAAATCTGTTTGCAAGTGCCAAGAAGAACTGATTCATCATCAGAGAGAGATGGTACAGGGACTTAGAGCATGCATGCCCTGCTAAGAATACTTGGTATGGAATATAAAAATAAGACCTCATTGGTGGAATGGGTCCTCTTCCATTTGAAGAAGTTATTCTAGCTTAGCTATCATTTCCCGAGTATGCTCTTAGGGTTTTGTTTTTTTAAATATGCATTGATCTATAGGGGGGCTACCTTCCAAAGGGTGGCGCTAGAGCACGTTCCTCTTTGCCACCTATGACATATATTTGCATATACTTTAGAAGAATTAATGGAAGGCGAAGGGTGCCCACACCAAATACTGACGGGATTTACATTTCTCTTTTCTTCATTCACTTGTTAATTGTTAAAAATAAACTATTAACCCTTCTATTGCCGAAAGCATTGTTCCTTTGCACCTCCGCTGCCTAAAACTTTTGCACATTACTTTATCTGTACCGATACTTCAAACTACTACAGAAATTACAGAGCAAACTGTCCATTACCTTTTCATTAATGAACCCACCAAAAGACCTGGAGGAAGGGGCAGAGGTAGGAATCGCACCCAGGAATTTTCTATGGGAACGTCATTCTGAATCTCCCTGTGGAGATCTCTTATCTCCGGTCATGCTCCTATGCTCAGTAGCCAAAATAATCTACGCAAGCAGTTGTAGATGGTAAGAACAAGCAACTCTCAAAAAATTCAGTAAACTGGTAGTAAAAGAGATCTTACAGGTCATCTTCTGGTCTCGTCCACCAGCAAACATGGGTGGAGATGTGACCCGAAGAAGAACTATGTGGTTTACAGTAGGAAATAAAACACATGGTGATATAATGAATGTAGTCAGAGCGAAATAAAACCCTCTGGACGACATTTCTGAAGGAGAATCTTATAAATGCCAAATCTTATTTACTTAATAAAATAGGAGCAAGAGCAAATGTTCTTGTAATATACCAGCTGCTGACCTCAACTCGCGTCTTATTATGGGGCTTCAGATGACCTCACTAGGACATTGTTTGCTGTTTGTTTCGTGGATCTCATATAAAGAAAACAGTCTGAAATTTCAAAACGATGCGCCAGTTTTAATAAATTTGCCCCTTGGTGCCTGGTGGCATCAGGGATGGCCTAGTAATACTAAATCCGGGGGTGCAATCTTGGCATCCCCACCAAATATCTGCTTGGACAAGTCATGCAACCTCTTCATTGTTTAACCAGAATGCTGCACTTAGTAGTGTCTGTTCTAGGTTTGGAAACTTTGTCACATTCCCTTGCATGGGACAATGTTGCAATACTCAGAACAATCACTACTTAGTGTATGGCCTTATATTGTATGGAACACTGTAAACACTGACAAGCAGTGATGGACGAACCTCTGTAGATTTGTCTTGTCTTGGGTTCCAACAAATCAACCTTCTGTTTCATCTTGGTCCGAACTGAATTTTCCAAAAAGTTTTGGATTCAACCCGAGCCCGAAACCTTGGGGATTCGTTACCAGCAAACCAGAAGTGAAATTTTTATACACTGGGATCCCTTCAGTCCCTAGGGTATAATATGTGGTGGCCCAGGGGAAGGGTAACAAAATAACAAACTCCTCGTTGTGTCATTCCCTAGGTCTTCTTCTGGCTTCTTCCAGCCTCCTGGTGGCATGATATGCTGAGGCCTATGATTGGGTCTTCTGGGTGACCTCAGGCATATGATGTCACCTAGAAAGCCAGAAGAGGCTAGAAGAAGACTGTAAGAGAATTCTGGACCCTACGAGGATGCGCAGAAGAGGTGAACGAAGGTGAGTACAACTGTTTATTTTATTACACCTTCAATGGGCCTCCACCTATTATACTCTGGGGTCTGAGGAGACCCTAAAGTGTATTACTTTGACTTCCGGCCATACTTGTCTGGCCCCAAATGAATCTGGAACCTCAGCAACCCGACCCTGAAATGAAATAAATCTTGAGAAGTTCGCCGATCTTCAGACCCCAGACCGGTTTGCTAGTGATTAACCCCCAAAATTTCGTGTTTGGATGAACTTGGAACTTTTGGAAAATTCTGGTAAATCCAAACCGGTTCACTCATCTCTACTGACAAGTCAAATAGCTGATGGGCTAGGATGACGAGAATCAGACCATAATAAATATGACAATTATTACCTATCCTAAGAATAAGTCATCAACATTGTGATCTCTGAAAACTCCTTTAAACATGACACAAGTTAAAGGTAGTTAAAAAGTTGCCAGTCATGTCACTAAGTCATATCTTTAACTCCATCCCATCATAGTAAGTGGATTGTTCTCCCGACCTGACCTACTATTACGTCAGGGAAATAATACCCGACAACCGCCAATATCCAAGACAGAACCCCCCAAAGATGCCACCTATCAAGAAAAAGCCAACCAGAGCAACCCAGAGCACCAACATAGAGACAATAAAGAGAATAGAGCATGCGGTCACTACAATGGCCACAACAGCAATGCACATAAACCAATACCTGGCCACACTGCAACCAACCAAGAACCCAGCCCGTCCTCTGCAGGACAGCTCATTACAAGGTTTACACACTGAAGATGAAATCACTAACTATCAGTAGTTGGAACATACAAGGGCTGAACGCCTCAGCCTTTGGATCTAAATCAAAAGATCCAGACTTCATAGACAGACTAAAAAACATAGACATTCAAATCCTCCTAGAGACATGGACCCGGGCAGATGACGAGTCCCTAACACCCATGGGCTACAAGGAACTCTCAGTGCCCGCCCAGAAAAATAAGACCACCAAACATGGCCGCCACTCAGGAGGCATACTAATATGGTACAAGGAGGAGCTCAAAGAACACGTAAAAGCTACCAAACGTGGAACTAATCACATATGGATAAAATAAGCAGCTCCATCCTCAGCGGCCAGCAGGACATCTATCACTGTGCAGTATATATGCCCCCACCAGGGTCCCCCTACCACCACCCCGACACTTACGAGGTCCTACAAAGGGAAGCTGTCCACTTCCAACCCAAAGGCAGAGTACTAATATGCGGAGACCTGAATGCAAGGACAGGCACAGAGTTAGACTACCTGCCCCCGGACGACAACCCACATACGCACGGTAGTGAGATCCACCACCCAGAACCCACACAGACAAGAAGAAACAGCCAAGACAGAATTGTCAACAAGAGTGGGAGACAACTGCTGAACATGTGCCGAAGCCTAGGACTGTACATAATAAACGGACGTACCACAGGCGATCCCAGAGGACGCTTCACACTAAACTCTCAAGTGGGCAACAGCGTGGTGGACTATGCCATTACAGACGCAGACCTGTCAGACATTGAAGACTTCACAATCGCACCTGACTCCCATCTATCAGACCACAACCAGATCCTACTATACATGAGAACCAGGAACAAAACACCCATACATGAGCCCCAACAGTCCGGCCTCTACAACCTACCAAGACATTTCAAATGGGCCAACCACCAGGCCATAGAATATAGCAACGCAACCAACCGACCCGAAATCAAGACACTGCTCACAAACTTCCATACAAACAACTATCAGCCAGACCAACAGGGAGTCACCAGAGCTGTGAAGGATCTCAAGTACATCCTACAGACCACAGCAGAACTAGCAGGCCTGAAACGAACCAAACCCATAAGACAAACCAACAAACAGTCCCACAAATGGTTCGACAGCGACTGCAAAGCACTACGCCATACCCTAAGAACAGCCTCCAACCAAAAACACAGGGACCCCAACAACAAGGAGGTGAGGGAAGCCTACAGCAATCTATGCAAGCAATACAAGGGCACCCTCAGAGAGAAGAAACAGAGATACCTCTCCCACAAAATTGAGCAACTAGAGGACTCCCTCCAGGACAGCTCATTCTGGGAGACCTGGCACCACATGGGCACAAAGCCCAAGAAAAACTCTCTCCACATCCAAAATGGCAATATCTGGCTCAACTACTTCAGAGGTCTCTACAAAAACATCCCAGAAGAAGAACTAACTCCAGAACAGCAACAGATAATCACCAAACTGAGGGACATGGAGAAAGTCATCAAAGACTTCCAGAACCCTCTGGACTCGCCAATCACCATAAAAGATATACAGGAAAGAATTGCCGTGCTGAAAGGCAAAAAGGCCAGTGGCCCTGACGGCATCCTACCAGAGATGATCAAATACAGCTCTCCAGCAATACACGCGGCACTGGCAAAGCTATTCACCCTCGTGCTCAATGCTGGACACTTCCCCGAAGACTGGAACAAAGGGCTCATAACCCCCATCTACAAGAATGGGGACCAATATGACCCCAACAACTACAGAGGGATCTGCGTCAGCAGCACGCTAGGGAAACTGTTCAACAGCATCATCAATAACAGAATCCTCACCTTCCTCACACAACACGGGGTCCTCAGCAAGAGCCAAGCAGGGTTCATGCCAAACCACCGCACCACAGACCATATCTACACCCTGCACAGCCTCATCAAGACGCACGTCCACAACACCAGAAGAGGCAAGATATTCGCCTGCTTCGTGGACTTTAAGAAGGCGTTTGATTCAGTATGGCACCCAGGCCTACTTCTAAAACTCCTAGAGAGTGGAATAGGAGGAAGAACGTACGACGTCATCAAGAGCTCCTACACCGGAAACCAGTGCAGTGTGAAGGTGAATGGGAAAAGGACCGCATACTTCCAACAGGCCCGAGGGGTCAGACAAGGCTGTAGCCTGAGCCCAACGCTCTTCAACATCTATATCAATGAACTGGCTACAGCCCTGGAGGCCTCACCAACCCCAGGCCTCACCCTGAACAATCGAGAGGTGAAGTTCCTGCTATACGCCGATGACCTCCTACTCCTGGCCCCCACCGAGAAAGACCTCCAAGAAAGCCTGTCAGTGCTGGAAAAATTCAGCACCACATGGGCCCTACCCATCAACCAGAAGAAGACCAAAGTCATGGTATTCCAGAAGAAGGGCCACAATAAAGCCTCCACCACCTCACAATTCACACTGAACGGCTCCACACTGGAGAAAACCAACAGCTACACCTACCTGGGGCTGGAGCTCAGCCAATCAGGAAGCTTCAAAGCAGCAATAGAAACCCTGAAAGCAAAAGCCTGCAGAACCTTCTACGCCATCAGAAGACAACTGTACCACCTCAAACCACCGGTGAGGGTCTGGATGAAGATATTTGACGCTGTCATCTCCCCGATCCTTCTCTATGGCAGTGAGGTTTGGGGCCCAGCCACCTACCCAGACCAGTCAAGGTGGGATTCCAGCCCAACAGAGAACTTCCACCTGGAGTTCTGCAAATACCTGCTACATGTCCATCGCAACACCACCAACATAGCCTGCAGGGCAGAGCTAGGCAGACTCCCCCTATGGCTCACCATACAGAAGAGGGCGCTAGCTTTCCAGGCACACATCCAGGGGAGCAAGCCTGACTCCTACCACCACCAAGCATGGCTAAGCCACCTGAGCAAACCAGACATTCAACAACCAAACAGCAGCCAACCACCAAACCAAAAACTCCAACAGATGATAACCAAGGCCGAAATAAAGGCGACCACAGAGGCAAACAGAGAGCGGTACATTGAAGAATGGAGAAACGAAATAAATAACTCCAAGAAACTCACCGTGTACCAATCCCTACAAAGGGACTACACCATGGCCACCTACCTGGAGAGAATACGCCACCCCAAGCACAGACAGACCCTGAGCCGATACAGACTGAGCGCCCACAACCTAGAGATAGAGACGGGGCGATACAGACAGACGTACAAGCCACGGGAGAAGAGACTGTGCCAGCACTGTGACCAGGGGGTCCTAGAAGACGAGACCCACTTCCTGCTACACTGCACCAAATACTCAGCTGTGAGGGCCGTCTACTACCAAAGACTCTCTGCCCACATCCCAGACTTCATATCTGCAGACGTGAAGAGGAGACTCTACATCCTACTGGGAGAAGAAGAGGCCACTGTGGAGATCGCTGCCCAATACGTGTCCAGCTGTCACCAAACCAGAGGAAGATGAGACTCCATGGACTGTTATATTTATCCCAATACACCCGCCCCACCAACCCCCACCCCCACCCACCCCCACCCCCACCTCCCCATATAGCAGTCACCAACGAAGAGGAAGATGAGACTCCATGGACTGTTATAACCGAACCCCCCCCCCCATACCCACCACCCACCCACCACCCACCCAACCCAACTCCCCCCCCCACCCACCCACTTTACTAGCTTTGGCAATGCCAAATACCTATTCGGACGTGCCAATAAAGCATTTTTGATTTGATTTGATGTAGTCACGAGAGTGGAGAGTGGTGTCCTCACAATCACTAGTTGTTACAATCAGTCGGAGTCCCATTGTAATGTTCAGGATTGGAGATAACTCCAATCTAGGCCCTTTAACCCCTTAGATGCCTCTGTCAGTAGTGAGCATGGCACTTCAGGAGGTTAACAGTGGCAAGGAATTTCCCCATTCACTCCATCAACATTTCTGAGACATGATCATGAGGTTTCCTGGGATTGTGGTGGCAGCTCAACACCTACCAAAAATCTCATCTGCCATGTTCATTTACCTATTAGACCCTGCCTATGACAAGGAGTAATAGGTTGCCATCAGTAAAACTCTAATAAACAGATAAAGCGCAATACATGATATTGAAGAATATTATTGAAGAAATCAGAGAATGTCACGAGTTTAAGCAAAAAGTTACAAAAAAATTACTTTAGTAAAAAAAAAATCCTTAAACAAAGTGATATCCCTAAGCCTGAAAGACCTTCCATATATAAAACTTTCCTGGGTCAGAAGAAAATAAAAACAGTTAATTGTAAAAATTAAGTAGTCAAAAAGTTCAGAAAAAGTGCAATTCCCACTCAAGATTGGCCAAGGTTGACCTTTTAACCCCAGGTATTTACTCTGTCTGCTGTCATTTTGGTGGCTATGCCTCTGGGCACTGCTAAATCTAACATTGCTTTCCTGTGTCCTTCCTATAACTTTCCAGTAGACAATTTTGATCATTACTTAGATTTTTTTTTTTTAACAGTGTCATATTTTTTACAAATTTTGGGCCAATTTTCCTCAATATTATTTATTTATTTAGAATGTTTAATACAGAATATTTAGTTCCCCGTTCTCTGATCTTACTTACTTACATTTGTGGTCCATCTACTGCACCTTCTTTGGTCTGAGGGCCACTTTGTTAGATGGTAGGACCAAAATAAATCTTAAAGGGGTGTTCATATAGTATAAATAACGGATAAGTGGGGCGTCTGCTTCTACGACTTCTCGGAAGAATGGTCCTCTGTTCAGGGGAAAGGAGCCAAGGTGTCTACACATTCACGTGGTTATCTTCATCATGGTTTTGGGAGTGCTGGGGGTTGCAATGAATAGTGTAGTGTACCCACATGCACCCCCTCTAACATGGGTGGTACACCCTTATACTAAACCATGTTTTTTCTCCATCATCATTAAACAGAAAAAATTTAGAATTAGTAAAATTTCCATAACAAATTTGCAAAACGATTAGGTTTTTATTCTCCATCATCATTAAACAGCAAAAAAAATATTAGAATTTGTAAAATTTCCGTAAAAATTTGGATAACAATTAAGTTTTTTTCTCCATCATCATTTAACATAAAAAAAATTGAATTTGTAAAATTTCCATAAGAAATTTGAATAACAATTAAGCTTTTTCCTCCATCATCATTAAACAGAACAAAAATTTTGAATTTGTAAAATTTCCATAAGAAATTTGGAAAACAATTGTTTGTTTGTTTTTCTCCATCATCATTAAACAGCAAAAAAAAATTAGTATTTGTAAAATTTCCATAAGAAATTTGGAAAACAATTAAGTTTTTTTCTCCATCATCATTAAACATAAAAAATTAGAATTTGTAAAATTTCCGTAAGAAATTTGGAAAACAATTAAGTTTTTTTCTCCATCATTAAACAAAAAATTTGAATTTGTAACATTTCCGTAAGAAATTTGAATAAGAAATAAGAAATTTGAATAAGAAATTTGAATTAAGCTTTTTTTCTCCTTTCTCATTAAACATAAATACATTTGAATTTGTAAAATTTGTGTAAGAAATTTGGAAAACAATTACGTTTTTTTCTCCATCCTCATTAAACAGAACAAAAATTTTGAATTTGTAAAATTTCCGTAAGAAATTTGGAAAACAATTAAGGTAACAAAACTTAGACTCAAATGTTTTGCGAAATTTGACTTGCCAGGTTCTTATTTAAACATTTTGGTCAATGGCTAGTATCATGGCACTACCTCATGTTTTTCTGTCATATTTTCTTGTTTACTCATGACACAGAGATCTAATCCAGGGCTGACAAGGTCAAGAAAATTATGCTACTTTCTCAGATCTAGAAACTTCAAAAACATTTTTAAAAAAGGATGGGAAACGTTTGCAGATGGAAAGGTTTGCGTGCTGGAGATGAAGACGAGCGCATGGCCGAGTGCTGGAAGGCAATAGAGGATGAAGGTAACAGGGCAATGGCATCTTGGATTTAGCATAAAATAAAATATTTGTCCGGTTAATCCCATTGTCCAAGAACCCCACCAGTGAATGGCAAGTCACAAATCTAAATACTCTCCATCATGGTGTGTACTCTCCCTGCAGTGTGTGAGTGCTCACTATCTGGTACTTGGAGGTGTTTACTTGTATCTGTGTCTTAAATGGGTAAATATGGAGAGTAAATCTGCAAACATGAACAAGGAAAGCTTTCAGGGGTTTGCTTTAGACTGATGGGACCGGATCGAAAACGGACAAATGTTATCACAATGGAATCTGGATAAAAGACAGGAGAAGCAAAGTTGCATTAAGAGGGCACCTGGGCATTAAAGGTCATGACCCGAGCCCCTCCACCAATCACTGTAGTCATGGTATACTTGTGTGGGTATCACTTTCAACTATTTTTATTGTGGACCCTTCACAAAAAGTTGTCCCATAGTAATATCTTATTACCTACTCACCAAAATAGATGACAAATTTCTGCTGGTGGTTGGTACCACTGGGGACAGGAGTCCTGTATCCCCACCTCAGTGGGGGTCAGTAAAGATTAAGACTGTTACCAAAATATTGGTGTACAGTATGAGAAATTAGATATTACATGGTACCCAAATAAATCAGCATATAATACATGATTATACCCAGTGGGGTAACTAGGAATGGCGGTGCCCAGTGGCAAACTTCTGATATGGCCCCCTTCCCCAGAATACCCTGAACCCCCCCTTCCTGGCATTCCTGCACTCAGTATTATGCCCCTAGTGGTCCATGTACACAGTATTATGCCCCATAGTGGTCCCTGTACACAGTATTATGCCCCCTAGTGGTCCCTGCATACAGTATTATCCCCCATAGTGGCCCTGCACATAGTAGTATTCCCCATAGTCTATTCTCCATTCCCCATGGGTGGTCCACAATGGGGCATGGGCTACAATGGGGGCATCATAATGTGTGCAGGGGCCACTATGGGAAATAATACTGTTGGCAGAGGCCATTATGGGGAATAATACTATGTGCCAGGGCCACTATGGGGCATAGTACTGTGTACAGGAGCCACTATGGGGCATAGTACTGTGTGCAGGGGCCACTATGGGGCATAATACTGTGTGCAGGGGCCACTATGGGGGATAATACTGTGTGCAGGGGCCACTATGGGACATAATACTGTGTACTGGGGCCACTATGGGACATAATACTGTGTGCAGGGGTCACTATGGGGCATAATACTGTATGTAGGGGCCACTGAAGGATCATGCAGTGTCACCACCCACTTGGCTAGTAGACCCTAATTTGCATCAACACTAAAAGTGTCAGTCTTCCAGGACCTCCTATGGTGAATCATGGCCTGCCCAACGTTGGAGATCTTAAAGATGTAGACCAGCCGGCCACCCCTGCAGCAATTCTCAGGGTCAGGAGCCTCGGAGCAGGTAGCTTGCCGGCCAAGTGGCCCATATTCCGTACCTTATTGGTTGGCTCACCATGTATAGTGTCTA
Source organism: Leptodactylus fuscus (assembly GCF_031893055.1). Lineage (NCBI taxonomy): Eukaryota > Metazoa > Chordata > Amphibia > Anura > Leptodactylidae > Leptodactylus > Leptodactylus fuscus. The sequence goes on along the minus strand of NC_134267.1, from coordinate 13,048,701 downwards.
GGCAGAAGAACGCAACCACTATAAGACTTTTCATAAATCCCGAACAAGTACAAATAATAACTAAAATTTTTCATCCAAACCAATTACATCAGGTGCATCAAATAAAGCCAATTCAAAAACACCCTAAATATGCAAAAAAAAAAATAAACTAGGAACTCAAATAAAACTTCCCGTGTGAGTAACAATGCAACCTCTAAACGTTGTATCACAGGAGCTAGACTGTTTGCAAGATGGATTTTAGCGTGCACACAGCAGCAATAATTTCCATCCGCATGGATAATGGAGCCGCTGAAAGCTACAGTTTCACTATTAATGATACTACTGAGAATTTTGGAGGCGAGTGTTGAAGTCTTGAAAGAAAATGGATATAGATACAGACGATAAAACGGTCTCGATGATCACCGGTTCCTCATCTGGATCACAGACTTGGCAATGTGCAGTTAACAAATAGGCCTTGTGTGCTGTGTGAAAACATTAGGATCAAGCTTACAGCGCTGACACAGACCAGGCCACAGATCACAGCCTGATTGGTAAAGATGCGTTCTCTAATCTCCATAATCAATCCAAGCAATAATTACATTCAATAACCTCGAAATCTTCTGTCCACATTCATTACAATGATCCAGGCCAGATAGCAAAGCTATTCCCAATCCTCTCCTCCAGGACTGGCAGCCATCGAGGTCTTGTGACTTGGTAAGAACTTCGCATAGTAAACAGAAAATGCCAGAAGATCATCTTAAAGACCTAATTCTGCAATTTGTTTTACTTTATTTGGCCTAAATTCTCGGTCACATGTGGACCCGGGAGTGATCGCTGGCCAGGTATTTCATTAGGTATTTAAAGGGGATGTCTAGTTTGCAAAGTACCCCACTAGGGTCGCTGGTTTTCAGTAAATGGTAGGACATTGTGTATTGGCGATCCCCATCAATTAACTGGAATGGAGGAGAGATATAAATAAGGTCTCTGGAGGGCCGAGCGTGTCCATCGATCAAAGGGGTTTTCAGGATTTATTAATGGATGATCTATCCTTGGTATAGGACACCTTGGACCCCCACGGATCAGCTTCACAATCCATGTGTTGTCACTTTTATCAGCCATATGGCCTGTTCATAGCTCAGTCCCATACAAGTTAATGGACGGAGCAGTGATACCAAGCACAGCTGCTATATAATGTATGGTGCTGTGCTTGGTAAGTACTGAAGACCCCGATTCTAATCCAAACATTGTATTGGTGTCGCTGAGGAACCCCAATTGTGCTCCCATTCTCTTGAATAGACACAGAGCTGCTTCCGGACATACTTTCTGGACATCTTGCATAAAACTTCTGATCGGTGCTGGGTCCTGTTGTCTAACCCCACAGACCTGATACTGATGACTTATTATGTGGATAGGTCATCAGTAGAGATGAGTGAGTAGTATTCCAAATACTCGTACTCGATCGAGTACCACTCACTATTCGAATGGAAAAGTTCGATGCAGAACCAGCGTTGATTGGCCGAATGCTATACAGTCGGCCAATCAACGCTGGTTCTTCTTCTACCTTTAGAAGTCTTCTCCGTGCAGCGTCCCCGCGGCGTCTTCCGGCTCTTCATTCACTCTGCCAGGCATCGGGCCTGGGCAGAGCCGACTGCACATGTCCGCTTGTAGTCAGGTACCATATCAGGACTCCAGACTAATGGTATATTAGTACTTTTGATTTCTAAGATGTTAAGGTTAGAGCTCCACAAAAGCACTTTTAGAGTAATGGTCATGGTCATGTGACCTCAATGTTGATATATGGGGAAAAAAAAAATCCATGGGCGACAATTGCAAGAATTGGAATAACCAATTGCCAATAGTAAAGCGTTATGAGACCATTGATGGCTGGGGTTCCCTTTCATCCAGAGGAGTGGGCTCACTCTTCATGTTGAACGTCTTCCAAGAACAACTTCTCCCAACCATCGATGTGGAGGTGAATAACGGTTTCTCTGGCACGATATCACATAGCAGAAATGATATCTAAGTGGATTGGTGAACACAACATTGAATATTTTGATCTTCAGATCTCCATCCCTTTGAGAACCTGTGGAAAAAGTGGACGGACAAACAAAAACACAGACATTGTGATAAACTCCAAGCACGGATTAGGCATCGGTCAGGATTTGGCCCAGAAGCTGATATCCAACATGCCAGGGAGAAGGGCCAAAGTCTTGGGAAAAAAAAGATTCAACACTGGAAATTTTAAGTTTTTACATTAACTTAAAGTATTTCTTGATAAAATTTCAAAAATTTATGAAATATTTAGAATTTTACCTAAGAAACCATAGAAACATCTGACTATGAGATCTAAAAACACTGAAGCAAAATTGGTGTGAGTCCTAGAATTTCTGGCCAAGACTGTAGACCTATCAACTCTTCAAGTCAGTGTGGGACTCAAAAGTCTGCAACAAGAGGGACAATTGTCCTCCGGGGTTGCGGGAAAAAGTTAATAGACATATCCCTGGGGTTGCTTTGATGTCATATGTTTTAGTAGGTTATATCTGGCCATGATTGTGAACCAATGATTTATATGACATCAGAAGATGATTTTTCTGCTCCACCATTACTCTATTTTGTAACATTTTTCCAGGTTTTTTCGCCACATTTATAGATTTCCGGTACCTGAAAATTTCTGCATTTCTAGAGTGTCATTTCGACAGGATATGTCAATGGGTCTATCCAATTTCCAGACGTATTATGCCACGGAGCAGCTTTCCACTTCCATTGACCTTAGCCAAGTCACTCTGCTCTGTTTAGTTTTTACGGTCACTTGTATGTTCTGAACATTTTGAGGGTTTCAGTCAAAGATCAAGTGTCAAAGCAGCTCGGGAAGAGGTAAAAAGTCACTGCTGCAAAAAATGTAAGCATGGGCTGCTTAAATTGGATTTCCCATTTGCAACCACTGAAACACAAGTTTATCCTAGTCTCTCAGCTACCAAGGAAAGCTTTGATTCATGAAGCAAATATGTGACTCCCACGGGAGCCGTCAGTACATTGGCAAACCCTTTATCTTGTTTAGGGAAGAAACATGGTTTCAATATATCTTTGTTAGATCATTAATCGTGTTCTCTTTTGGTAAACACTGACACCAGGACAACGCTTCAGAGGCGCTCGCTCCGATTTATAGTGTTTATTGGGAAACCTAGCTCGGCTTTCCTTTACCTGGGGCAAAGATTCAGTTTAATGTCGTAGACATGTATCTCAATAACATGGCCAAAGGAGAGGCTTGTTGGTGAATTCCTCTGGCACCCAACGCTGAAGTATATGACCCACCTTGCTATGCCCTTGTCCATTATTGGAACAAACGTGACTTTATCTGATATCTTCCTAAAATATTCATATGGGTAGACCAAGCCACCTTCTAAGTCCCCATACTCACGACCGTGAGGAGCAAGTGCTATTCCTGCCCAGTTTTGAGTCTTGTTCCGTCTAGACCAGGGGTGCCCAATACGTCGATCGCGATCTACCGGTCGATCGCGAAGGACGTATGGGTCGATCGCGGGATCGGTGTCTGCTTGTTGACAGTGCAGGCTGAGAATCATCTCCGGACACTGGCAGGCCGGGGCCTTGCACTCGTTCGCAGTCAGGGCTGCGGCAGCCTCGCCTGCCAGTGTCTGGAGATGATTCTCAGCCTGCTTTGTGAACAAGCAGACACCAGAGAGCTGTCTCCTGCTCTCATGCCCCGCCCCTCCCACAGGCGCCGCCCCGGCCCGCCCCCGCCCACAAGAAGTGGGTAGTAGATCTTATCCCTTGGTCAGTTTCTAAAGTAGCTCACATGCTCAAAAAGTGTGAGCACCCCTGGTCTAGACTAATGATAGGGCCCCTGAAAAAAATTAGCGTAATATGGATCCGTTATCCAAGGACCTGCACCTGAGTATGGTCATGAACATGAAGCCATATAGAAAAAATTACATTGGAGTAAAATATAGTACATTGGAGAAAATTTATCAAGCCCTGCACTTCAGAAGTCTAGCATAAAAAAGTTGCAAAGTTGAGGTTTATAACTTTTTGAGCTTCATTGCACAAACAATTTGCACTTTTACACAACTAAAGCCTTATTCACATGTCTGTATTTTACCTACATATGATGTCCAGATTTTGCATAGACAAAATACAGATCCATTCATTTTCAATTTGCATTCAGTCAACCATCGCTTTCTTTCATGGACTTTGGTTTCAGAAATTAAAGCAGCCTGCCTAGTCTTTGTCCGCCATACTGATACATGCCGGTTGTATCATGCCAATGCCAGTCTATGGGTTCATGAAAAAAATGAATGTCATCTCTCTGTTATCTGCTTTTCACGGACCCAAAAAAATTGAAGAGGTGGAAAATGAAGAGGAATTTTCCATTTTCTTCTGTGCGAACGTACCCTTATACTTCTACCAGATGCACCAAACTTATCAAACACTTTGCAACATTTGCTCATTTTTGGCCAGTTTCGATCATAAATTGTCATAAATTTGCAGGACATGTGAGGCCAAACCCTTGCCCGCTAAGTTACACACACGTTTAGGAACAAAACAGTAGAACAGTAAAACTTAAATATGATCATGTCATACAATGGAGACAAATGCATTTACTCCTAATTACTGTATTTGGCCTCTGTGGGTCAAAAAGATCAAAAATGGGCTAAATATAAATGGCGTCCCATCCTGATAGATTCACCTGGTCAACATAACCTTGTGTTACCATTTAATAGAAAATTCCCTTTGTAGTGAGTGAAGATAAGTGGGGCCCATTGTATAGAGATAGGTGGCGCTATTTTACTGTAGTTATCCCAATGGTGAGTGTGAACACAATGGATGTACAAATAGCAGCTCATTAATGGCTATTAAGGGTTTGTGGTTTATTTACATGTGAATGAAGGTGATCATAGACCGTAGTTAGTGATAACCTAATGGCAGCCATACACAATAGATAATTATTGACCATCACACCATCACCAAACACATAGACCAGTGTGGAGTAGGGGAGTTGGCGCTCATTCCCAACACCCACAAAGGTCAGATGTTTTACAGGAAGCCAGGTATACCTATTGGTATATTTTTGGCACATGAGAGAGAATCCACACAACATACAAACACCACATGGGTTTTACATTTTGTTGGGTTTGAGCCCAGGACCTCAGCGCTGCAATCCAACAGCACTAAAAACTAAGCTACTATGAGCTCATCCAAACAGCTAGTCAGTGGTCAATAATATCACTACCCTAAGAATAGGTCATCGATATCACAATCCCGGAAAAAACACTTTCCGAAATCCACCTTAACAGTATGGTGGATGTTGGGTCTTTAACCCCTTTCCAAAATGCACCTTAATAGAATGGCAGATGTTGGGTCTCTAACCACTTTCCGAAATTCACCTTAACAGTATGGTGGATATTGGGTCTTTACTAGAGATGAGCGAACAGTAAAATGTTCGAGGTTCGATATTCGTTTCGAATAGCCCCTCAATATTCAACTACTCGAATCGAATATCGAACCCTATTATAGTCTATGGGGGGAAAATGCTCGTTTCAGGGGTAGGCAACGTTCAATCAAATTATACTTACCAAGTCCACGAGTGAGGGTCGGGCTGGATCCTCCGAGAAGTCTTCTCCTTGCAGCGTCCGCACTACAAGCGGACATACGCAGGCGGCTCTGCCCAGGCTCGATGCCTGGCAGAGTGAATGAAGAGCCGGAAGACGCCGCGGGGGAAGTTGCACGGAGAAGACTTCTAAAGGTAGGAGAAGAACCAGCGTTGATTGGCCGACTGTATAGCATTCAGCCAATCAATGCTGGTTCTGCATCGAACTTTTACATTCGAATAGCGAGTGGTACTTGATTGAGTACGAGTATTTTGAATACCGTATTATTCGATCAAATACCTACTCGATCGAGTACTACTCGCTCATCTCTAGTCTTTACATAAGGTGCCCCCTCAGAAGTTCAGGTTTCTGCCGTTTTCTCTGATGTCTGAATACAGTACACAATACATCATATTCAATGATACCATTTTGAAGCATAATTTGTCCTGCAAAAAATAAGCCCCATATGGCCCTGTGAATGGAAATGGGTTTGTTTTTGCCAGAAGAGAAAATGAAAATGCAAAAAATGGCTGCGTTGGGAAGGAGTTAATAGCACTAGTGGCTATAATACTGTGTGACACCGCACTGTAGGACATTCGTACTTCGCTTTCGTCTTTCTGAATTTCCAAAATAAAATGTGATAAAAATTTGTGTAATGTTCTGTCTAATGAGCATTTCCTTCCTTCGAAATGGAACCCAAATTAAAGTAAAAAGATATTAATAGAATTTGTACTACAACATCTGGAGCAGAACGTAACATTCACACACTGGATCATTTTCTGGAAAAACCAAGAGACCTCCTGCCGATTGTACGATAATCAGGACCAGACCGACCAGGCGATGTCATTAAAAACAGTCATCAGATCTGGTGGATCAAGGTGCTTTAAGATCAAAGCGTCTGCGCACGGATTGTCGAGAAAATGTCTTTCCCAGAACAGACAATGTAAGAAAATGGGTCAAAACTAAAAACATCAATTTGAGGACTCAGATCACACACACAAATATTCTGTATATACACACGCACGTGGCCTTATTTACCATAGCTGTCTTCGCTCTCCATTGCAACCAATCCCATCTCTGATTTCTCCGTCTCTCTTCTAGAAGTTTTTGAGAAATCCAACCCTAATGGTATGGAAGTCATACAGAACTCATAGAGGAAGATTGATTTTGCCTTACACAACAATTTTATGAGAAAGTCAAAAATTTGCAACTTTTTTCTCTTTTCTGAAAGGCAAGAGGCGGGGTGTCGGCAGAACTATGATCACTTACACCAGGGTACTGGCCTAAATGATGCCTCAAACAGGGGCATAAATTGATATGGTGCAAAGGGTGCAGTTGCCCCAGGGCCCAGGACCTTTAGAGGGCCCATAAGCAATGGCATCAGTATTGAGATTGCAGCTTCCATCTGGCCCATAAGACAAGGAGACCCAGAAATTTTTTGTGGGTTTGTGGCAGAATAGTGCTTGAGGTTACAAAAAAAAAAACTGGGGGCCAAGCAAAAACACTCAACTATGTGTGTTACATTTAGGTTGAAGACACTATTTGCTGCATGTTTTTGAGCCAAATCCGGGGCTGAATTCAGCAGGAAGGAGAAGCATAAGTATTCCCTTTACATTTTCAGTTCCTGTTGAATCCAACCATGACTCTTGACCCCACCAAAATTTGCATCAGAAAAGGCATGCAAAGTCATCAAGTCAATGGAGGGTACTTAAGGACCAGCAGTTGGCATGACTTTCTGATTAGACAGCAAGGAACTTAGCAGAGCAACTTCTAGAGAAGACATTCACAGTAGACTAGAATGGAGAGCCCTGCAAGAGTTGGAGGACAATTGGTGGCATGTCCATCCATAGAGCTTGGTCTTCTTCGACCTGCATTGTTATATTTGTGCTTGTTTCTTCACTTGTTCGTGACAGTAAAGGTCTGTCTTAGCCATACTAGTTGTCTTAGTCTGTGTTCATCAGTTCTTGCAAACTACACATGTAGAACTTTTTTGTCCCCGATTTTTGAAGGACTCTGCAATGGAGACTTTGTGAAATAGATGTGTACATCTTCTCAGTCCTGAATTTCCATGATCATTGGTGAGGGGATGGCACACCATGCATGGTCATGGGCCAGTTCCAGACATAGATGGTGGTTGGGTCTTCCCGATCTTATGGTCTCCATTGGTGAAAGTTCTTCTTTAACCACTAACATTGAATACATGTTCTTATGTGAACAGGAGGTGTAAATATTTTAGGAGCTGTAGCCTAGAGCTTACCCTACCTTGGTATCCAGGGGGTCAACTGGAAGGAGGGAGATTAAACAAGAGACAGATAAATAGAGAAACAGTCTTTCTTTTGCAGGATGCCTCAGCGTGAAGTCTCATTAGCATTTATAATGAAAAGAGGGATCTAATTTCTTCTCCCAGCATGAGAGGACAGGGAGACACACACAAGACTTTCCTAAGAAACCACCAGCTTTACATTCCACAAAGCCTAATCCCAAACCACCCACAGGTAAGATTGTAATGTAAAGTACCTGTGTCAATTCAAGTGTTTCTTTCCCTTCCATTCTTTAAATACAGTGTCCTCCAGCTATTATCTGATAAGATCTTCCAGAAGGGAAACCTTTATTGAGAGGCTTAAGCTGTGTTTGCTTTGTGTAGAAGTTAATAATCCCCTACTAATGATTTCTGAAATGAATTTGTGAGAATGTCAATAGGCTTTGGATGGTTATAAACACTGGCTGATATTACACTATGCAAATCCCTAAATTATAACCCTGGGTAATGGTAAATACAAGAGTTTATAATTATGGAGGAGACATTGTGAGGAGCGCTCTTGGATTCCTTGTCCTGGGCTACAGACCTCTTCATCACCAAAAAGATTCATGGAAAAAAGGGAAAGTTCTATGGGAACTAAGACCACAACCCAGATATTCTATCTCCAGAAATGACCAAATTTGGCTGACCATTGTTTGAAAAATTAAGGAAAATTCGAGATGGCTAACTGTAAATTTGTCATTGACCAGGTTGCAAAATTCTGGGTGTGTATGGTATAATCAACTCAGTTTGGCACTCGTCAATTTGTACCGACCTCTGAGTCTCTGAAAGCCAAGCTTAAGTTTGTAACAATCAGTGGTTGTGGACCCATTAGGTCGTCAACACGGTTTTGCTTTGGACCACCTCTAAGTGTCCTCTCTGGTTGTCTCTGTTCAACCTCTATACAGACATTTGGACTTTGCTACAAAGAGATTACCATGTCGCTACCTCTTGGAGTGGTCCTAGTATTGGCGATGCATGGCCTTGGTCAAGAGATGTGAAGCAACAGGGAACAGGCACGAAATTGGCTGAATTAACTGTTTGGGTACAGGCTGAGGTCAGAGTAGGTGGAGTTTGTGCAACGTGGGAAATCAGGCAGTAAACCAGGAGAGCAACGCAGGTTCATAACAACAGGAATGCAGTAAGGTAACAAGTCATGGACAGTACAAAGGAAATCAGACAGAACTCTGTTCTCAAAACTATCACAGAACCTAGCCGTGCTTAAGGATGAGAAGATTTCAATAAGAGAGGGCTAAGTGGGATAAGATGGAGATGAGTGCACTGGAAGTAGAAAGGGCGAGAGTAGAGGATAGCGGAAGAAACATCTAGAACATAGGGCTACCTTCCTGACCATGAATGTTATGAAAGCAGAAGACTCTAAGGCACTGGCCAATGACTGTTCTCTTAAGGTGGCCTTCACGTTTGATCATTCTTATCTGAATTTGCCAATTGGCGAGTTATCCCCAGGGTAGAGGACATCTTGGGGTTCCTGTTTGCCCATCTAAATGGAGGTGTTGGTTCAACATGTCTGCTGCTCCATCCATTCTCAATGATACTGCTGGAATTAGCAGAGTACATCCATTGTAGAGTATGGTCAACCTACCATTCTATTCAGAGGAATGGGAGCCCTGCCCTTATCAACGGTGGGGATCCCAGTGCCTGGACTGACACTGATCAGCAAGTTGCCCCCTGTCCAGTGGAAAGGGAATAATTTGAAATAACAGGAATACCATTAAAACGGTTCTTTAAGACTATGATATTGATCTCCTTAGGATAAGTTATTAGTATAAGATTATTGGGGGTCTAACCTCTGCAACCTCTACAGATCAGCTGATTGAAGTGGCAGCAGGTATTTAGATAAGTGCTGTGACCTCTTCACTGCTTACCAAGCACAGCGCCATACATTGTATAGTGGTTATGTTTGGTATTGCAGCTCAGCCCCATTGCTTTGAATGGGATTAAGCTACAGCATGGCCATGTGACCAGTATACATGATGTCATTGGTCTGAGAAGAGGAAACCACTGTAAGATATGATTTGGTGTTGGACTTTCCCGGTCTAATATTGATGATCCATCCTAAGAATAGGTCATCAATGTCATAGTCCTAGAAACCCCTTTAATATTTGAGAGACACATACGGTCCTCCTGGCACCTTAGGGGACCCCACCACAAAGCATGAGTTCTTTACCCTGGGGGTCTTCTGGTAAGGTTTATCTCGCACCCTGTCTCTTGGGATTTAGTGCTCAGTGGTAGAGATGAGCGAACACTAAAATGTTCGGGGTTCGAAATCTGATTCGAACAGCCGCACACTGTTCAACTGTTCGAACAGGTTTCGAACCCCATTATAGTCTATGGGGGGAAATGCTCGTTTCAGGGGTAGGCAACATTCGATCAAATTCTATTTACCAAGTCCACGAGTGGGGTTCGGGCTGGATTCTTCTCCCTGCGCAGCGTCCCCGTGTCCTCTTCCGGCCTTGAATTCACTCTGCTAGGCATCGGGCCTGGGCAGAGCCGACTGCGCATGCCTGCACTACAAGCGGACATGCGCAGTCGGCTCTGCCCAGGCCCGATGCCTAAGCAGAGTGAATTTAGAGCCAGAAGACGCCGTGGGGACGCTGCGCAGGGAGAAGACTTCTAAAGGTAGGAGAAGAACCAGCGTTGATTGGCCGACTGTATAGCATTCTGCCAATCAACGCTGGTTCTGCATCGAATCTTAACTTCGAACAGTGAGTGGTACTCGATCGAGTACGAGTATTTCGAATACCATAGTATTCGATCGAATACCTACTCGATTGAGTACTACTCGCTCATCTCTACTCAGTGGGGAATCTATTTCAATTCCTGGTACCTTCAACTCTGCAAAGGACTGTATATTGGCTTCTACATCCATGGTAACCCATATCTGACATATTAGCTGTTATGAAGCTACAACCCCCAGCATGGTACATGACTCCAGCACTTTCAATACTACAACACCCAGAATGTCCTGACAACCTGTGGCCTGGGGCATGAAACCCTACTGAATACATGGAATAGTTCTTGGCTCACTGCTGTGCGGTGCCTTCACCCTCCTTTGTGTCCTCTCCATCAGATGGAATCTCGCTGACTTTTACACCTAGTTACCAATCCCCTCATTTGTTTTACTCCACATTTTACAGCTGCAGAGTAAATAGTAGCTATTCATTAAGCCGACCCCGTCATAAAGTAATATTCATTAAAGCCCTAAACCCGCAGGGTGTTTGTCTATCTCAGCATTGCAAAGACATTGCATAGGGGGGATCGCGATATACTGTGTATACTGTGTATAATGTATCAATGCTACAATAATAGTGATACAATAGATTACTGGAGCACAACAGGATACAAGTTACAGTTTGGTCTGTGTATGTCTCTGGCTTCACATAAAGGCATATGGAAGATTTTTAGTCTATGGGGTCCATGTGCTTTCACTGCACACTTGCCAATGCATTTTGTAGTCCATTCGGGGGTATCCCCATGAAGACTCCCTGAACGGATTACTGACACAGATGTGAACCAGGTCTTAGGGGTTTGCCCATGTGTTCCCCCACCAATCAGCTATCCATTGCCTATCATTCGATTGCCTATAGCAAAAACCCTTTGAGCTGGCCATACACATTACATAAGTGTTGGTCGAACAATTGTTTCCCAACAACCACTATATTTTGCCCATACTTGCCAAATCTTCTGGAGTGTCTGGGAGGCACCCAAAAAAGTGTCCAGGGGTTTCCTATAGGAATAGAAGTGTGGGCAATTGTCCCAATCCTGACAGAATGCCCCTGCATTTACAAAGTTTCTATCGTTACTTTGTTCTTTATGTGCTGGTCATATCACGACAAAATGGGCATGACTGGTACATTGAGTGACCCATATCACAAAAAGGAGTGTGGCCCACACCAAAAAAAGTGATGTGGCATTGTCAAAAAGGGACATAACCTTCTTAGAAAATTCTCCTGTCAATTGTGTGTACTCTTAGAAACATTGACAAGTATGATCCTGCTCCATTTCTCCATAGACTTGTCTTGCCATGCAGATCAGATGCATTGGATAATAGGATCAGGAACTTGAAATCCAGTTGACTTCTGCTGTAACTTGTATCATCAAATGTTTATTAAGTTTCTTACAAAGTCCTCATTTTATGGCACAGTGTCTGGAGTATTCCATTGAAGCAGAATCCCATGCCCAGTGGTGAAACTAGGAATGACTGGACCCCAAGGAGAACTTTGGACATGCCCCCCCCCCTACTGTGACCAAACCCCTCCCCCCCATTCCTGCACACACTATTATGCCTCATAGTGGTCCCTGCACACTGTATTATGCCACATAGTAGCCCCTGAACACAGTATTATACCTCATAGTGGTCCCTGAATGTACATACTATTATGCCCCATAGTGGTCCCTGCACACAGTATTATGCCCCATAATGGCCCCTGCACACAGTATTATCCTCCATAGTGGCCCCTGCACACAGTATTATTCCCATAGTGGCCCCTGCACACAGTATTATATCCCATAGTGGCCCCTGCACACAGTATTATCCCCCATAGTAGCCCCTGCACACAGTATTATGCCCCATAGTGGCCCCTGCACACAGTATTATCCCCCATAGTGGTTCCTGCGCATAGTATTATGCCCCATAGTGGCCCCTGCACACAGTATTATACCCCATAGTGGCCCCTGCACACAGTATTACAGCCCATAGTGGCCCCTGCACACAGTATTACAGCCCATAGTGGTCCCTGCACACAGTATTATACCCCATAGTGGCCCCTGCACACAGTATTATACCCCATAGTGGCCCCTGCACACAGTATTACAGCCCATAGTGGCCCCTGCACACAGTATTACAGCCCATAGTGGCCCCTGCACACAGTATTATACCCCATAGTGGCCCCTGCACACAGTATTACAGCCCATAGTGACCCCTGCACACAGTATTATCCCCATAGTGGCCCCTGCACACAGTATTATGTCCCATAGTGGCCCCTGCACACAGTATTACAGCCCATAGTGGCCCCTGCACACAGTATTACAGCCCATAGTGGTCCCTGCACACAGTATTATACCCCACAGTGGCCCCTGCGCACAGTATTATGCCCCATAGTGGCCCTTGCACACAGTATTATGCCCCACTGTGGATACCCCTGAACAATTATTATACTTGAGCGTCTTTTCAGACTCAGAGGCGGATGTAAACATAAAAAACAATGTTACTTACTTTTCCAGGGCTCCGGTACACTCCCTGCCAGTTTTGGCCATGTTCAAAGATGGCTCAGCCGTTACATGAGCCAGGCCTGTGTCACGATGCATAATGACGGAGCCTTGGCCCACGTGTCGACTGTGATGTCAACAAACAGGCCCGAAGCCTGCTGGAGCACAGGAGAGGTAAGTAACATTTTTTTTTAATGTTCCCTCACCTTCCCTGGGCCTCATTAAACTCCGGTGTCTGAAAAGACCCCAGAAGGTTTGTGGGCCCACGGCCTCATTTACTGCTCCCCGCTCTTGTTCATAGCCGCCTCCACTGAGCAGGAGCGTGGATCGATAAGTAAATAGGGTCCGTTACTCTAGCAGATAATAGCCTATTAAAAAATAAATAAATAAATCAGGGTCCCACTAGGCCCATTAATGTTGCAGGCCCTGTGGCAGCCGCTGCTACCCCGGTAGTTACGCCACTCCCCATGCCCCTCTATGGCTCCCTATAGATCAGCAATAGGGTCATTTGCACGAGGCTTTAGGGACTAAGTGACGACTAGTAGCAATTTGATTCTGGTGCACTAATAGTGTTTACAAGTGATAACGTGTAATTACCATGTACATTGCACAAGGCTCAGCGCTGGCTCGGGATGTACATGCTATAGTTGTGTAACGGGTCCTGACCTCTGCGATTCCATCTGCCGACTGGCTTTTGATGGTCCTCATTTGCCTAAACTAGCACCAGGAAGGCATTAGCTAATGAGTAATAACAGTGTATGGGAGTGCAGGAGGGGGGCGCTATTGTCTGGGCAGGCAGTGTATTCTATGTATGTGTATTGAGGCCCCTGTCGGGCACAGCTCTGGACACTGCCACCTTCTTTTCAGCTTGGAATTCCCTTCTAACTTTTTATGACTCTCTGGTGTTGATGCTCTTTTCTTTGTGAACTCTCGGCCGCCATTGTATTTCTTAATTAGTTGCTAACAGCAGTATAATAGGGCCTTGATGGATAACTATGTCATTAGCACTCACCCCTGCCATTCGCTGTCTCCAGCAGGGCAAGGGTTACCCCATGTAGAGTCCATGATTTGTAGATTTAGTCTAAAGAGGACAGCTTTATCCTTCCACCTCCATTATCCTTGGTAAATGCCCTGCAACTTTTCTTTGGGCTGCAGAAATGAACCCATTACAATGTACCAGTGGGACTTCATTAACCCTATAGAAGCCAGAGAGCTTACGTGGCCGGCCCAAGACGTAGCTATTTTGTGAAGACTGTTGATGTGACGCCCATGCACGTTCATAACTATCCATAACATACGAGGCATAACATGAGCCCCAATGTAAAATCTGCAATTCCCTTGTGCTATTTACAATACTGGAATATTTTATGTGACCCATCAAGGTCCCCCTATAAATATTCCCCTGGTCTAGGACAATGTTTGCCTATCTGCCTGCATTTCGCAGGCCAACTGGTACTGAATGGAAATTTTTTGAATTTGAATTTTTTTCTTACAAAATTTAGTGTGAAATTTTAAAATTTTTGTTAAAAAAAAAAGTTTATGAGAGCTTATTCACGTGACTAAGTACAGTTTTTGTTTTAGGCAGTTTCATAAATTTGCCCATTGTATTGAGTTGTAATACAGGGACTTCCTTGGGTCCACATTGTTCTTCCATATGCCTCCAATTTTTATATGCACCTTGTTATGTCGAACTATATTCGCCAAATCTCCCAAAACATCCGGACAATAGTGTAGACAAGGGGGCAGTTTTACTATTAAAACTACCCCCTTGCTTACTCTGGCTGGCTCTCTTGAATGAAAATACAGGGTAACCAGTCAGCACCTCTATCAGTAGTGATGGTAGCCCTTACTTTTTGTGGTGGGGAATTCGATATGCAGAACTTACCCCCCGACATCAAGTAGACACCAGGACCAGAAAAGAAGAAGTGAAAAGTGTCCTTACTGATAAAATATGTGGAACCTTCAAGGATGGTACTATGTAGGACCTGGGGGGTTGCAGTATACTATGTAGGACCTGGGGGGTTGCATTGTACTATGTAGGACCTGGGGGGTTGCATTATACTATGTAGGACCTGGGAGGTTGCATTATACTATGTAGGACCTGGGGGGTTGCATTATACTATGTAGGACCTGGGGATTGCATTATACTATGTGGGGCCTGAGTGGTCACTGTGGTATGTTGGATATGGGGGAAATTATATTTTGTGGAACCTGGGGGGCACTAAACTATGTGGAACCTGGGTGGGCACGATACTGTATGGGACCTGGTGGCATTATATCATGTGGGAGCACTTAGGGGAGACTATAGTATTTGGGGAACTTACTCCCCACTGATTTACCCCGCACAATACTGCAACCCAGTATATGTCCCCCCTGCTATATGCCCCCCAAGGATATACCCTTGCATCCAGGGTTGGAAAGTCTTCCAGAAGAAGCCTCTTGAAATACTGTAGTTGACTAATGGTTCCTATGTATGGCGCTGGGATTGGACTGTATTGCGACATCATAGGACTCAGCCCTTTTTTTTATATGAGGTGCTGCCGCAATATGTAAAGTGGGGTTGTGTTCTGCAAAAGTGGGGACGTGGTCAGTGGCGTAACTAGGAATGGCAGGGCCCCGTGGCGAACTTTTGACATGGCCCCCCCCGGACCAACCCTGACCGACCCTGGCGCCAAAGACCTCGACCGACCCCCTTCTACGCATTCCTGCGCGTTCTATTATGCCCCATAGGGTAGGTATAAGGGGTGCAGGGGTATCGGTTGCCTCTGGGCCCTGGACCCTGAGGGGGCCCCAAAGGTCACCCTGATACATAAAATATTCAATTAATTTAAATGGCACATGGGAAATAAAAACCACAATACAGATTCTGCAGTGGGGCCCTGGAGCTTCTAGTTACACCTCTGGCTGACTGGGCTCTTCCAGGAGTCCGAAGGTCATAGGTCACTAACACTACCATCAAAGAATTACCCAACTTTCCCAGATTCCTGAATAGAATACTCTGCCTAATTATTAGGTAATACATCCTTTATATTATTGCCTAACCTTTAAGAAGCGCTGAAAATTTTTTCAGGTTTGGAAACTTGAGCTCAAAAATTTGTTTGTATAGAACCTGAAGTGAAGTGACTATACTCTGAGGTTTCTTCAGACCCCGGAGAATAATAGGTGAAGGCCCAGGATAGATGTAAAAAACTGAAAAACAGTTATACTCACCTTCCCACCCATCGCCTGGGCGTCCTTGTGGCATCCAGTCCTCTTCTGGCCTCTTTCAGCCTCCTAGTGACGCCATGTGCCCCAGGGTCACCACTGAGGCCTGTGATTAGAGCTCAGCGGTTACATAGGGCGTGCGGAGCGCCATTACATTATGACCATTGACGTTACCCAAAAGACTGGAAGAGGCCACGGACGGAGCACCAGATGCTATGGGGAAGCCCAGAAGTTATGAGGGAAGGTGAGTATAACTATTTGTTATTTTTTACACCTCCCCTAAGCCTCCACCTATTATATTCTAGAGGATTTTTTGTTGTGAGCCCCATATAGGGAACACAATGTAAATTTTTTTTCCTATCAGTATGTCTTTGTAGAATGGGAGGAAATCCATGCAAACACGGGGAGAAGATACAAATTCCTTGCAAATGTTGTTCCTGGCGGGATTCAAACCCAGGACTCCAGCACTGCAAGGCTGCAGTGCTAACCACGGAGCCACCGTGTTGCCCCGTTATGTTGCCCCTAAGGCTTCGGCTTGGGTTGAACCCCAAATTTTTGAAAAATTCAGGTCGAATTTTGTTTGATCTGAACTGGTTCACTCATCCGTCATTCAGATACAACTAAGAAATAGTTGTACAGAATTTTCTAGACTGTTTTGCATTTGAAGGATTCTTCTATGTACTGGAGTAAACACCCCAATGCTATGATGCCGATTTTTGCGATTCACTACCATGTGGTTGGCTTATGTTGGATTGCCCATAGCTGGACGACGCACATACAATTCTGCATCGTATAAGAAGCGTGGTGACATTATTGTCAGCTCAGCAGACTTTAGTGTGACGTTTCCTTCATCTATCTGCATCTCTGACTCGGCCATTACATCTTCTCTGCCTTTAGCCGAAGAGATATAATAAACATCTAAATGAATCGTCCATTTAATGCCGTCAGATAGTCATCACCTCCCAGAGGTCAGATAATCCTGTCCAAACACACATCACTGCTGGAGGTGTTTATACAAGAGCTGGGCAAATACAAAGCTCCATGCTTCATTATACACATCAACTGAGGCCTATAAACACCATCCACATTGTTTATTTATGGAAAGCTTAATTTTAGGCCGTCCACTCTGTCTAGTTCTAGATATATTTATATTGTCGTTGTCTGGTTCATTGTAAATAAAGTTGATTGAAATTGAGGCCTTGTTCAGCAACCAATCAGAATTTAGCTTACACTTTGTGAACTACAAGGGGAAAATGAAACATGAACTCTGATTGGTTTCGACAGTCACCATGGTTACGTCACCTTCTCCCTTAGGCCTACTATAAAAAGAAACCTCAAAACTTAAAAATGGTTTAAAAAACTTTATTATCTCCTTTCTAATGTGTTTTTTTGCGCATACTGTATGTGTTTTTATGGTATTTTATGCTGTGTTTAAGGTACTAAAATAACTTCCTAGACTCCTTTTGGTCCTGTTTCAGCTAATTGGTTTCATGGGTAAAAAACATCCAGATTTTAGACGCTTTGGCTGTGTTCACACAGTGGAATCCAGTGCTGATTTTCGCCTAGAATCTGCCTCTGTGTGTTCAATGGGAGTCAGAGATTAAAGCAGGATGCTGAAAAAATAAGCGTCCTGCTCTATCTTACCATAGACTCTACAGCTGATCAGCTACGGAATCAGCGGCGCGAGACATTCGGCTGATTGGCCCCATTCATCTGTGGCTCTGCTTAAAGAAGACTTTTCATGTCCTCATGCATATGTGGTTTTGTATACGGCCAGAAAGCTGACAGTGCCTTGAATTCAGTGCACTGTTGCCTTTCCCATTATATGCCCCAGGGTTGGAGATATTGATACTGTTAATTTCAGCACCAATCTCTCCCCACTGTCAGAAGGGTGTTCCTGACTGTCTAGTATCATTGCTGGGCTATGAGGAACACCCTCTTCCCTGACAGTACTCATACATAGACGTGTACTGGGGGGAAGGTGTTCCTTACCGCCCAGCGTTGATGCTAGAATGTCAGAAGGCCCTTCTGACAGTGGGGAGAGATCAGCACCGTTAAGTTCAGCACCGGTATCTCCAACCCCAGGGCACCAAACTGGAAATCTAACAGTGCCCTGAATTCAGCGCACTGTTGCCTTTCCCGTTATATGCCCCAGGGTTGGAGATACCGGTGCCGTTAATTTTGGCTCTGATCTCTCCCTACTGTCAGAAGGGTGTTCCTGATAGTCTAGCATCAATGCTGAGCTTTTAGGAACGTCCTCCTCCCTGACAGTACTCGTACATAGACTGGGGGAAGATATAGGTCATGTTCTATTTTTGACCATTTTCACAGATCCCTTCATACACTGTATATATGGGGGATTCATGAAAACAAGTGCCCCTCTGGTGCAAGACAGCCGTGAAAATGGGACGTTTATCACAACCTTTTTGCACCTTTTTGAGAGATTCTCAGTTGGGTCTAAAAATAAAAACCAACGGGCAACACGGTGGCCCAGTGGTTAGCACTGCAGCATTGCGGCGCTGGAGTCCTGGGTTCAAATCCCGCCAGGAACAACATCTGCAAGTAGTTTGTATGCTCTCTCCATGTTTGCGTGGATTTCCTCCCATTCTACAAAGAATGTACATTAGAAAAAAAATGTACATTGTGATCCCTATATGGTGGGCTCACAATCTACAAAAAAAGGAAGACCAATGATATTCTTCCACTGAAAATGAACTCTGAACAGATGACACTTGGCCATCAGCCTAAGAAGTCCATTATATATTACACTGCAAGTATTTTAGCTACACTATACTGACAAAAATGTCATTGTATTCACATGGAGAAGTGGGGAGGGCACAATGATGTATCAATGTTACATACAGTACCTTGTTCTAATAGAAATTGCTATGTAATGTTCTGAGCTATGGATCATATCAGTAGTGTAATCTTATATCATATATCATATCATAGATTAAGCCCTCTCGAGCCCTCTATCCCACTGTGCCTGTCAATCATTGTTAGTATTATATCTGTATGAATGTAAAGCACCTTGGAATTAATATAATAATGTACAGCACCATGGAAAAAATGTTGCTATATAAGTAAATAATAATAATAATAATAATAATAATAATAATAATAATAATATCAGTAGTCTACTCTCATATCATATTTTATCAGTAATATACTTTTACCATGGCAGTTTATACATTCAGCTCTTATACCTTATACTTATACCTGCCGCTATTACATCCCCTAAATAGTCGCCATACTACTTTCTTAGGGCCCAGAATGTCAGATCTGGTTAGTTATCATTATGGTCGTACAGACGTAGCAGGGTTAACACAGAACTTCTGCAACAGATGAAACTACTACAATGTGATATATTATTGTAAAAGGCAACAAAAACCAATTCACAGTTATTAAGAAATGTTTTTTCATAGTTTTTAGTTTTTTGTTGTGTCCTGTGATAGGATATCTCGCTGCAACAGTTTAACCATTTGCACAAGTGCCGGTTAACCTTGCTACATCTGTATATAACTGCACAACTAGACAGACGTCTGGAAAAGCTCGGTTACAATATCTTTAGAAACTCTGACATCTACTGTCACAAAGGTTTCCCTAAAAATTGAAACATTATTATAATTTTTTTTTAGCTGAGAAAGAAAATAATAATAATAATAATAATAGTAATAATAATAATAATAATAATAATAATTATTATTATTATTATTATTATTTCAACTTTATAAGTAGAAGTTTTTTTATTATAATAATTATTACTGTTATTATTACTACTAGTATTTTTTCTTATTTATGTAGTCATTGTGGTTATTATTATAATTATCAGATTTATTATTATAGTTATTATTAATTTTATATTTTTTATTATTATTTTTAGTTTAATTATTATTATTATTATTATTATTATTATTATTATTATTATTTTCAATTTCAGCTTTAAGGTTGTGGTTTAATTATTGTTGTTGTTGTTATTATTATTAATATTAATTAATATTATGTATTTTTTCTATCCATTGTGGTTATTATTAAAATTATTAGTATATTTATTATTATAGTTATTATTATTCTTATATTAGTACTATTATTTTTTAGTTTTATTATTATTATTATTATTTATATTTATCATTATTATTATTACTACTACTATTTTAAGTATTTGTTTATGTATGTATTAATTGTGGTTATTATTATAATTATTATTATATTTAATATTATTGTTATTATTTATGTGTTTATTAATTATTGTTATTATTCTATGCATTGATTATTATTATGATTATTATTATTTTTACTACTATTCTTTACAGTTATTATTATAATAATTATTACTTATTTGCTTATTAAATTATTATTGTTATTATTCTATGTATTTTTATTATTATTATTATTATTATTATTATTATTATTATTATTATTATTATTTGCAAAATGATGATTACATAAATCCAGGAATACAGGGGTTAAGTCTTCCCTATGTTTCCCTGTAGTGAGTAAAATAACATACAAGTGCAGTGCACTGGAGAGGGAGGTGAGGGATAAGCAGGTAATCTGATACTTTGCAGGGTAATATGGCAATGGAATCAGTGTGCAGAGAGAGGTGCGGTAGTAATCAGTCCCCGGGACACCTTGCTCCTTGTACATATGTGCACCATAGACATTGCCTGTGCACAATCCTGCCTGCTTTACTAGGAGTTAAACTGCTGGGGGCAGCCGATGATCTACAATTCAGGTCTCCTAGTGTTTTGCAGGCTGTGGCCTCTCTGCCTATAAAAAAATATGAAGCAGTAGCCTAATCTCAGCTCATCCTCAAGTCTGAAGACAAGGAAAATGCAATGAGCCACATGTCCTGATGCAAATGTACAAGTCTTGTAGAATCCAGGAGAAGGGGAAGTGTTTTATCCCTCTATGAATGACTGATGCTGTCACTCAGCGAGAGGCTGGACTTAAGAGATCCGTCTGAAAACACGCCTTCCCCCTCATTCCTTCTCTGACAGTCCTGCAGTGAACATCCATTCTGTGTAGGATCTGGCGCTGCACAGAGAAGTCAAGGCACCAACTTATCAGAGAAGGAACAGAGGTTGGAATAGAAAGCTGAGAACAAAATAAAGTTTGGTCTTAAGGATCCTTTAAGTGTCCACCTCCGATGAGTGAAGATGTCCAAGAGTGCAAGGATTTAGGAATACAATGTGAAGGAAGACTACTTCAGCTCCCATCCTTCAACCTAAACAGAAGTGCTGAAGGCTGGAGACCCGGACACAACCTGAGAATGAGACGAAGGAAAATTGTGGTTGCAGGCGGCTTCTGTCTGTCCTTCTTCCTTGGCACTTTGTTGAATTTGCTTTGTGTGCCAGGCTTTGACCATAATCATCGATTACAGGATACCGGGACTCCTGTACCTCTTGGACAATCGTGGCAAGACAAGGAGATATCTTTGGACCTACTGAAGCAACTCCAAGACAGGTATCGAGAGGTGATCCGATATAGAGAACACCAGGTTCCGGTCTCGGCCACCGAAAGGCTTTTGAGACCCTTAGAGAGGAGACTTATGGACCTGGCCCAGCAATCCTCATCTGAACACAACCAGAAATGGGAAAACCCTAAGAGATCCAATTCTGATCCGGACATGTTATCTCAGTCACATCCCAGTGCAAAAATAGATCTGTCCCTACAGCCACCTTTGTTGGGTTGCCAGGACATTAGTAAAGGAACCAACGTACGTTATCTCGGCTCAGGCTACACGAAAGCTGTTTATAAATTGGCGTTGAATGACACGGTGTCGGTGGCACTGAAATCTGTCGACTTCGGGGGACACGACATCCAAAATTGCCTTAAACGGTATGGGACTTTGGAAGATTGCTATAGGTTGGCGTCCTTCAAGATTGTCAAAGAAATGATCTTGTTGCAAAGACTTCAGCACCCGAACATCTTACAGGTAAGACTGAGCATCAACATGCTTGTATGGGGTAAACAGCCAACCTTGTGTTTTCGAACGTATTGTATTCGGTGTCTTCAAGAGAATTTTTCCCATCTATAACATCCCTAGAACTTGCATTTGAAATCTTTGCAAATTTCTCCAATTTCAAATTTCAATAGGCCATTCAAAAGTTTGGTACAAATTATTAAAAATAAGCCCCTGAAAATGAACAATTTCCAAAAATTTCCCATGGAGATGTGCCAGTGGTCCTTGTAAGTTTCTATATTTCCTGAGATGCTTTGCCTCCTTGTAATTCCAGACAGCCCGGTTTGCAAGCAGACTTCATTTTTCTTCCTGAATCCTTCACAAGACTCCAGAGATTTGTTCTTCTATGACACAAATCATTCTCCATTTTTAGTTATGTATTTGGATTGTACTTTCCAGATGCGCTCACTCTCTCTCTCTCTCTCTGCGCCTTGGATATGAAACACATTCTCCGTGTTGACTTATGTTTTCTGGAGACATGCTTAAGAAATGCAAACTGATGCATATATCAGGCATTACACTACAGATGCCCCCTTTGGGACGCGTGCTAAGGACATTATATCACCTATCGAGCTCACCATTGGTCACCATCACTAGTTATATAAATAATTGTCCCCTATATAAATTTGATAAAAATTACAAAACAATTCACTGTTATGCACAATGTGTAGGGTAAGGAAATGATATCACTCATTGGTCCGATTATACCGACCCATCACGCGTATGCCCAGTTATATTAATAATCCACAACAATGTAAATTTGATAGAAATTGCAAAAATTTTCAGCAGGATATTATCTCACCTATTGGTCTCATCATGCCGATCCATCACTCCTATGCCCGATCCTATCAATAATTTCCACCCCTGTAAATTTGATAAAAAATACAAAAATTTTACCGACATAATGGGCTGAATCTTTCTTTTTTATGTAGGTTATTACTATCAGGCCCGTGCACAACCATGGCTAATATGTTGCAATGTCATGATCATTTGTGCCTAATATACATCCAACAAACTCGACTATCCTACACCTATACGTAAACATTTACATGATCAGCCGGCAACTGTGTGCAAATTTTTGGGTGCCTATTATTGTGTTTTAGAATATAGTAATATGGCATAGTCGTCCTCGTCATCATAGTAGCACATGGCCTAGGGTTTTTATGTTTGCAAACTTTCTCCAGAAGGACAATCCGAGTGTTCTACAGGGCTACATCCCCCCCCCCCCCAATACAAGGAGTCAATCCTGGAGGTTTATTATATGCAGTGAAAAGTTGGAGTCTCAGCTCATTTACTAAGAGCAGGAAAAGTGTAAATCAAGCCCGGTCTTTCAAGAGAGAAAACAAGGCTATCTGTGTGCCTGAACAACACGGATCCGGAGTGTAGAATCTTTAGCACTATTGATAATTATAAAAATATTGTGCGGAACAGTTTCCCCCTCGCGAGGAACAAGTGCCGCATTGTTGATTCAGTCTTGGAGAAAAGGCTCCGACAATGTTCTAATCAGATCAGATTATTTTCTGTGAACACCTCACCTTCGTAGACTCCCATGTCGCGGAGGAAAGTTGGGACAGATGTTGTAGTTTGTCGATGGCAGATCTTAAGGAATCAATTTTCGGATGACAAAGTTTTTAGCGATGGTCATACTAGCCCCAGAAGCTTTTCGGGTAGCCATGTAACGTTACTCAATCCTACTGTTAGTCCCATGGACTAATCTGACATTGAAAATAATATTGCACCCTCGTGCGACTTTAACACATTACATTTTTCTCTTTTAGATCTCAACATGCATGTTCCTTCTTTATCCCGTAATCTAGATAACCTCTCTATACCGAGTAGCTCGCTCCATCCCCAAAATATTTCCATTCACAATTACTGTAGTGTGTAAATAGTGTTAGGATCCTCGAAAATTGGTCCAATCCTAGCAAAAAATCTCTGCGTCTATGGGCAGCTTAGACAATCGTTCTGACAATCAATCAATGTGAAAGGAGGACGAAGACCTCGTCATTACTGCAATGTGATACAAATTGGGATAGGATTATAATTTACATAATCTGTAGACAGTCAGATTAGTTTTTAACACTATTTGTGAATTGTGAATATATTGTCAAATTGATATGTAGTTTAGATAATGTATATGGGGTATATGGTCACATCTGTGCTGTCATATGGATTAACCATGTATAATCTGGTTGCATTGTGATGATAGTAGCGTAGCTGTAGATAAACTATGTACAATCTGGTTGTATTGTGGTGATGCTATACTATTATACTATTATATTATGTACTGTGTAATACTGGTTGTATTGATGCTACCACAGTTGCAGTATATACACTATAATCTGGATGTATTGTGATGATACTGTAGTAGTATATAAACTATGTATAATCTGGATGTATTGTGGATTTACTATGATACTGTAGTAGTATATAAACCACGTATTATAATCTGGTTGTATTGTGATGATATTACAGTATAGTATATGTATAATATGGTTGTATGGTGACAATACTACAGTAGGGTATAAACGATGTATAATCTGGTTGTAGTGCAGTGATATATTGTAGTGGTATATAAAGTATAATATGTGTGTATCACACTGATATTGTGGGTCAGAGGTGGATAGTCTATCGATAATCTGGTGAACTGTATCTAGACCAAAATGATGGGATTATGGTGTGATACAGCAACATAGAAGTGACTGTGATAATTCATTAGAAATGGGTCGTGATGATACAATAGTAGCAGTTGTGTGTATAATCTGGTTGTATACTGAAGATGTTGTGGTTAGGAAGTGGTTTGTCTATCAATAATCTGGTTGTATTGTGATGAAATTTTACAATGATATATTGTAGTGATGTATAACGTATAATCTGGTTGTATTGTGGCGATACTATAGTAGTTGTTATATATGTATAATCTCGTAGTATTATTGTATACATATAATCTGGTTGTATTGTGGTGATACTATAGTAGTTGTTATATATGTATAATCTCGTAGTATTGTTGTATACATATAATCTGGTTGTATTGTGACAATACTCTAACAGGTTACAAAAATGATATATAATCTGGTTGTCTATTGATGATATTGTGTTAAGGAAGTGGTCTATGAATAATCTGGCCGTATTGTGACGATACTAGAGTAGCTATTGTATATTTATAATCTTGTAGTATTGTCATATATGTATAATCTGGTTGTATTGTGACGCTACTATAACAGGTTACACAAACTATGTATAATCTGGTTGTATAATGTTAAGGAAGTGGTTTGTCGATGAATAATCTGGTGATATATTGCGATGATATACTGTAGTGGTATATGAACTCTAATCTGGTTGTAGTTTAATGATACTTTGCGATGATGTACTGTATAATCTGGTTGTATATGCTGATATGTGCTCAGATTATCTGCCATCTCTCTTCTTGTATCAGGATGATACTGTTGTCTGGCTAATCTCTGCGCTCTCATTGAATAGTCAGATTATCTATACATAGCAAACGCTTCTCTTAATTTAGCATTAACCACAACAAACGTAATTGAGTTGTCACAGAGGAGATCAGACACATTGCTGACCTTCTGGAGATCAAAGCCTGCCATGTGATACTTTATATGATTTTAATATCCATTCATTAGAATGTTAAGACTGTGTGACCTGCCACAGGCCGCCTGCGTGTATCCTGGGTGTACAGATCACACGTCAGAGGTGTATGATGGCCTCATGGACAATAAATAACATTTACAAGGTAGCCACCACTGCCAACCACAGATACAGCCATCTCATCTACGGATCAGCCTTTGTTATGGGCTCAGTGGGATAAGTTTATATTTAGAGATGTAGGAGAGATGTGTTAGTTTAGTGTAGTGGAGCTGACTTTGTCGTTTGGCCTGATTCATTGCTATATATTGTATATGATGCGTTACACTGTAAACCTATTATATTATCCTGCCATGAATGAGCTTATACTGACTCCGTAATATATAACTCTAAGGCTGTATACACATAAGCATTGTGTATCTATTATACTGTATCCTTTGTACTGTAGGATGGATACAAATGTTGCCTACAGACTAGGCTTGAGCCGATCTTGAGATTTCAGGATCAATTTTAAAATCCGATCATTTTCCAGCCAATCCCGATCACCGATCGGGATCTGATCTTTCCCGATCCCGATCGCTCAACCCTAGTCAATGCTTCTCTATGGGAAAAGTCACGTTTAGGGTTGAGCTGATCTTGAGATTTCAAAATCCGATTTTCAATCATTTTCCAGTGAAATCTGCTCAATTGTCGATCGGGATCCAATCTTTTCCGATCCCGATCGCTCAACCGTACTGCAGACGCCTTTGACTATAATAGGATGGTGGTTTCCATTATACTGCGCTCTTTTGTGCTGTTTTTGTGTTTTTTTACAGATTCAGCTACATACAGGGCTGTGGAGGCAGAGACGAAGTCTTAGAGTAAGAGTTAGGGCTAGTCTTGGGTGGCGTCGGAGATAAAATGATTATTTTTAACCATATTATACAATTCTTAATATTATATGATTAATTAGATACATAGTATAACATATTTACTTTCATAGGAATCAATCACTGGCTTGTGTTGGTGAATTAGAGGATCTTTACTGATTCTGTATGAAGAAGTCAGAGCAGGAGTCGTAGTCGTAGTCAGGCGGTGGAGAAATAGAAGGTTCAGAGTCAGTGCTTTGGCGTCCCAACCCCACAGCCAATATATACTCTCTGCACCGTACACAGAATACAGACCGCCATACCGTGTGCAGTGCCTGTATTCTGCTGATACCTTGGTTGGGAAAGATTGCATGAAATGCATTGACCCTTGGCAGGGTATATAGATATACGGATAGAGTAGTAGAGTGGACTCTTTCAGTACAATTTATTATTCCGTTTTAGTGGCTTTTGTAAGTTTTTATACCTTGCACCATATTTATTAATGCTGTGAGCCATTTCTATGATGATCTATGGGGCCACGTGGGCACGGTTTGCATACGTTTAAGACAAATATATACATAGTTACATAGTAGATGGGGTTGGATGAAGACATCAGTCCATCAAGTCCAACCTATAACCCTCACTTGCAAGTTTTTTTTTTTTAATTGCTACATTTTGTGCAAGCTCATCCAATTGGATTGTGGCAAATTTATGAATCACGTTTGATACATTTGTTGCAAAAAAGTGGATATAAAAACTCTCTCATGATAAATCGCCCCCTTTGAGTCCCCAGATGATGACCTCTAGTGGCAGGGGATGTCATTGCACTGCTGTATTAGATCCTGCCCGTAAAGTTGACATTTGCCTTATCATTTATTGTGTCCTTCCCATCTGGACAATATCTCCTATTTGGGTTCCAAGTGAATTGGTTGTGTCAAGGTGATCGGATCTCCGCTCGCAGGTCGATAACCAGATTGCAATGATTTACAAATGTTGACGGTTTCCATCCAGCCAGGCAAAGAATAACATTATAGCTGAGCTTATTACTACCATCTAGGATCGTCAAGCAGGCTTGTTAATATGTCATTGTTGAGAGGCACCAACACACTAACACAAAACAGACAGATACACCCAGGCTTTCATGATAGCCATCTCCAAGCCTGCACTGAAAGCCATGACTTAGCAGAAGCAACGCGTTTCATCTCCTCCAAGGCAGCAGCCAATGGATGAAGGAGAGGTTCATTAGAAACAGATTATGGTTCACGGGACTCAGTACACAGCAATTATGTCATAAATTAGCAGTCACAAATCACCGCTTGTCTCCATGGGTAGGTGATGCTAGCTGTGGCTTCAGGAGGCAACAGGCAAGGGAAAGGTTGCAAACCCAAAAATATAAAAAGTTTAATAATTTAAAAAATAAGTTTCATAATTTTCTCTTGAATCGGATAAAATGATACCTAAAAATGTTCCTTTCTACAAGTCATACTTGGTTTGGGGCCCCCCCTGATGTCCTGTATCTCCGGAACCCTTAGAAATGGTACATTTTGCTACTATTATTATTATTATTATTATTATTATTATTATTTTATTATTTTTTTTATTATTATTGGTAATTTTTTTTATTTTAGACTCTATGCACACGTTAAAAATGGATAAAACCATCAGTTTTTAACATCTGTTTTCCATCCAGTTATTTTTTTTATCAGTTTTTGGGCCGTCTGTATGTTTTTATTGTCTGTTTTTCATCAGATGGTCAATCAAAAAAATGGATGAAATTCAATGGCCTTTTTTTTTTTTTTTTTTTTTGTTAATGTAGATTGTGTGCCCCATGTAGGGATCACAACGTACTTTTTTTTTTTCCTATCAGTATGTCTTTGTAGAATGGGAGGAAATCCAGGGAGAACATACAAACTCCGTGCAGATGTGGTTCCTGGCAGGATTCAAACCCAGGACTCCAGCGCTGCAAGGCTGCAGTGCTAACCACTAAGCCACCATGTTGCCCCTATTTTTTTTCTTTTTGACTCAACCCACTCATTCTTCTTTTCAACAGACGTTATAAACCGACCCATTGCCTTGTATTGGTCAGTTTGTGAAAACGGACAAATATAGGCATGTCCTGTTCTTCAATGGTCCACTAATATGGTCGATCGTCAAGTGCACGGGCCTTTCAGGTTGCGAAGTCTGGAATTTTTAATTTTTTTTTTATAACTTTATGGTTTTTAGTAAAAAAAAATTTGAAACTTATTTTTAACTATTTAGCCAGGTTCTTGCTAGAGTCGACTTTAACATAACTCCCAAATACCTATAGCCTAGGTAACCTTACAAACTCCCTATGATATCTTAATTTTTCATATAATGTATGGATAAGTATACCTTGTGATTTTGCCCTACTTTATGTAAAAATGGCCAAAAATGTATTTCTGACACCAATAAATAAAAAATAAATAAATAAATAAAATAAACAGACTGTAAAATATTATGCGAAATTTTATTTTTCTGGGAATTTTATTTTTTTTTATTTTAATTTCTTTACCTAAAGCAATAATAGAAATCTAACGGCTCAAAATCTCTTGTATTATCAACGACTTCACTTTTATATACGTCATGATATGTTTAGTACTGAAAGATCGAATCGGTATTTCACGTTTTCTGTAACCTCAATGAAAGTGGTCATTGTTAAAAAAAAATCACATTAATCTTCTTGGATCCCTTTTACTTTTTGCGCTTTTCCTCTTTTTCCACCTAGATGGATAGATTTCTTCTATAGGTAGGTTTCTTTAGGCCACTTAGTCCCATAGGTATACTCTAGCTCAGGGGTAAGGAACGTCCGGCTCTCTAACTGTTGCAAAACTACAACTCCCAGCATGCATACCTGCTCTGCTGTTCTTGGAAGTGAATGGAGCATGTTGGGAGTTGTAGTGTCAGCAGCCAGAGAGCCGAAGGTTCCCTACCCCTGCCCTAACTTTTGCAACTTTTTGATTTGCATTTTTCTTAAGTACAGATCCTTCCTGGACTTTCTATATCCTATATATTATATGCCGATAGTTTCCATATCGGAGTACTATATGAGGTTCCTATAGAACAGGTTTAGAACCCAGAATTTAATCCTATACGTTTCTTTCCTGGGCCAAAAATTGTGGACGTGTCCATTGTCAGTAGGTAATCCAGCTAACATCTGGGATGAATCCTAAAGACTTAAAGCCCCAACCAATGGAAAGCTCTTACGGAAAAACTATATCAACCATGTAGATTGGGAAGACGTTCTAAGAGAGAGCGGAACGTTTAGAAAGTGCAAGTGACTTATTGGAAGCCGTTGACTGTTTTTGCTCCGGCAGCATGTTCTGTACCTCCTTCTGTCACAATAAAATGGATTAGATGGTATTATCCTGTAATCTCTACCATTCCACACTGTAAAATGAGTAGGGGAACAATAGACTTCACAGAGGTGATGAGACGTCGACATCACCTCGGTAAGTAAAAAAGTTTTTGGAAAAAAAAAAGTGGAAACGGAATTGTCTGCAGAAATTTGGAATGAATTCAAAACCATTTGATCAGGTTCCTCTAACGTTGTAGATACATCTATTTGGCATTGCTTAAATTCCATTCTTTAAGAAAAAGGCATTGTGATGGGCAGGTGCACTCCCTTTAAGATGGAAATGGATTTGGTTGAGAGGCTTGTTCATTAAAGTAGATTTAATAATGAAGGGGCATTTGGGAAAGAGGGGGATTTGGGTCACTGATTTATTTTAACACAAGACTTAGCAGCCCACTAATTGCCTCCCAGTGGCTATGTATCAAATGCTCTCGATGGTTCCCTCTGTCAGGAAGGACTTTTGTTTCCCAACTTGAAAGTTAAACGGTCATTTTCATTCTCATGTTTCGGAAGAAAATTGAAAAAAAAAACCACCTTTGTCCTTCCTCATCGTTGATGACCTACAACATCTAGTTGTCTCGTTCAATTGAGAGAGATAAGCCTGAAGCTTGACGGAATTGAAAAGATAAAAATTTGAAAATTTGAAATTCGAATTAAAAAAAAAAAAAATATAATTGAGAAAGAAATAATATATAATATAATAAAAATATAGATAGGTGACTGACCCTGATGAAAATGGGTCATTGTCCCCCCAAAAATGATAATTTAAAATGAGGTGATACATCTCTCATTAATAATATCACAAATGAATGACAATGATGTATTTATTAATAGATAATATTGGCTTAAATTGAAATTTCCTCATGGTGGGATTGTTAAAGGACTATCTTATCAAATTGTTGTCCAATCCATGCCACATTAGGGTGCATTCACACCGAGCAAAACGATTCTATGGGGAGGTTTTTCTCCGCACCAAGTTTCGCAGCAAAATTTGTGTGGCATCCGCGCCATTTCACTCCATGTGAATGCACCCTTAGATGCTTCTGGTCCTTGAGTAACCCAATTTCGCACCAAATTCTCAATTGGGCCAAGTATGACCATCCGGCTGCTTCCATTTTTTTTTTTTTTTGTATTAGAAATAACCATACAAAAAACTAGTAAAACATAAAAACTTGGGAAATTTTTTCAAGGCGACTAAAGATAAAATTATAAAATCAGACTATAAATGTAGTCTAGATAGATAGCACGTTTATGACAGACTCCTACAGACATACTCAAACATCAAAAATGATTTCAATTCGTATATTCGGCAAAATACCTAAATTTAAAGAATTTAAAAAAAAATATGGAAAAATTAAAAAAAAATCTAAAATAAAAAAGTAACTAATATTATTTAAAAATGTTTAATGTTTAATTCTTTCAATTTTTTTTATTTACGTCCTATTTATGTTTGAAGAGCTTTATCCTAAAGACCTAAGGACCAGTCATGTGACAGGGCAACTTTATTACCTCCTGGCTCACACGTGACACATACGTGTAATTTATGAGGGTAATTGTACTGTTTGTATTAGTTAAAGTCCTCGGCATTGTAAATCTGCTCTCCATTCATGCGTCTGGGAGAGAATCCTTTAAACACTTCCATGAATTTGCAATAAATAACTGTACAACCTAAAGAAAAAATAACCCACGTCGTGTATGTAAGCCTCCGCCTAAGTCATGCTAATGGCGCATTTAAACAGTAGCGAGGAGAATGTGAAGCAGACGTAATACTCCGGTATAGACACTATAGAGTCCCCTCTAAAAAGATTAGGCCGATAGATATCCCCACCATAAAACATTGTACATAGTAATATGTGCCTCAAATATGTTCAGTGATGTCACTGGCATCCAATTGCAGCATTTGCTCCAGATTAGGCCCAAATGAATGGGCCTAGTTGGGAGGGAGTGTTGGCACCATGAATTCTGCATCAGGTTCCGCGACAAGAAAGGGCAGGTCACTTCTTCTTTCCACGAGCGGCACAAAACCGCTAGCATAAAAAAGAAGTGAACGGCTCACATTGAAGTCAATGGGAGGCGGTTTTTTGAGCCGGATTCCGACATGGATTCCACATCAAAATCCGGTCTAAAAAAAACCTGTGTGGACCCAGCCTTAAGGGGCCATTCACACAGAGGAACTCTGATTTTGAGGGGGATTCCACTTCAAAATCAGCTCCAAATTCTGTTTAGAATTTGCCTCCCATTGTTTCCAGTGGGAGGCAGCGATGTACACTACTTTTTGGAAGATGTTGTATACGGCTCAATCTTTCTGCAGATTCCACAGTGGATTTAGCCACAGAACAGAATCCAGGGTCCAAGGTTACTGCTGATTAGAACCGATTATTTCTAACCAATGGCTTTCTGATGCCGGTTACACAGGGCGGGAATTTGGAAAGGAATCGAGGTAGAAGACCAGCTTAAATTCTTCTCCAAATTCTGTTGGGTAAACATACCCTAAGCTTACCCCTCAACGACTGTTACTTACACAATATATCCTATGGAACGATCCAAAAATAGAGGGGGTTAGTGGGTTTCGGTAGTCGGTCCCCAGGATCCAGCATATTAGCCCAACTCCACAGATAGATAGGTTAGGATTACCTGAATCCAATGGTGTTTTCCCCTTGTGAATCATTGACTCCATTGCTGAGATATTTTGTCATTAAGTAGTTGAGCTCTTTGGATCTTTGCCATTGCTCCAAAGAGTGAAGTGACCATACACTTATTGCTCCAAGAGGTCATTTATATATTGACAAAAACATCAATATCTCGCCAATGGAGGCAGAGAGTCACAAAGAGAAACTTAACCTATCTATCTGAGCTATGATGGGTTCTCATGACATGGGCATGTTTTCTTAAACCCAACTTGGGCAAGACTAAAATCAATCCCACCCCTGGTCTTAGGCATTATATACAGACTAGAGGCCACTGTTTTTGATCTCATATGGAGAGTTGATGACAGGCTTATTTTCTGTTGGATTCCATATAAACAAATTGTAGCAAGTTCCATCAGATACTTTGTTACAAACTTTATTCACATTGCTTCTAAAAGGGATATCTGTGTAACATGGTGCCATAGAGAGGCGCCATATGGAGGCACATAGAGTAATACAGATCCATATGGACACCTTGTGCCGAAGTTGACATGATTTTTCCTTCATAAAGCCTTTTTATACTCTCATTATTGTTCTATTATCTACTATGGTGAGTTGTGATGGATACAATCGTGTATTGTAAAGTGCGCTGCTCTCACGGTTTTAATTTTTCCGTTGGATATTTGTGACCTAAAAAAATCAATTTTTTAAAATAAATATGAAGAAAAGAGAACTACCAATGGGAAATCTGCCAGCCGCCACGTCCTATAGGTGTCCTGGATTAATACAGACATCTGTCTAGTCACTTTATAAATACCGCTCTCCCCCATTACTGAATACAATGTTTGCTTTGTGAAGTAATTGACATCTTTCATTTGGACGCTACAGCTTTACGGGAAGGTCGACGCTTCCATCCATGGAGTTTTCATCACCTTTTAATATACCTCCTGCTTCTCCTGTGCATAGCTTTGCCGTAGTCGTAGGACTGAAACGCGCTGTTGTACTGGAGTAGAGCTATCCGTAATGGAAAGGAATATTCCCGATACTTAATATTTCACTTTGGTGAACAGAAATACTGAATAATAAAAAAGTTAGGATGGATTTATGGGGCAAACGGTGTCACTATAGGGCAAAAACCTGGCTATTAACATATACCCTAAACCTATCATGGTGCCCAAATACCAACTGCTCAAATAAAACAGGGGAAAGCATGGGAGGCCATTGTAATATCAAGGTGCATGTGCTCATTATGCCACGTGAGGCTCATAAATATGGCATTATACATGGTCTTTGATATACATA
Source organism: Leptodactylus fuscus (assembly GCF_031893055.1). Lineage (NCBI taxonomy): Eukaryota > Metazoa > Chordata > Amphibia > Anura > Leptodactylidae > Leptodactylus > Leptodactylus fuscus. The sequence continues at coordinate 13,014,669 of NC_134267.1, read as the reverse complement.
GAAGTCTATAGGTCCATACTGTACTTACATGACCATACTGTACTAATGAACGTCTCCAGTTTCATGCAGGACATTTTTTGCTGAGTTATATAAAGTCCTGCAAAAAAGTTCCCGGCATCCCAGCTATCGGCTTATCATAAAGGCCCCCTATTCAGTCTGACGTGCAAAACATATCTGAAATGCCATACATCGTACAAATAGGTCACAGATACAGTTATTTTGCCTCAAACATGAATCTATAGGATTAATAGCTGACAAGTCATTATTTTTGCAAATTCATGTCCAGGCCTTTACTCTATGCAGATACTTTGCTCTTAAAGGGAAAGTGCCTGGTTGATTTAGGGCCCAGTGGTTTATTGACTGGTGGTTTAGTGTTCCAAATAGCTCTTTTGTAATATTGTCCACAACCGCATTAACAAAAACAATCCTTTATACCTACCTAGGGATTAATCTATCTCGTTGGACTCATCTTTAGTGAAGCTGGGGTAGTATACATTGGATGCACCACACATGCGTCTGATATCTGGCACATGCGCACTGAAGACAAGGTGTACTACTCAGGTGTATAAGTGGTGCCCAATCCTTAATTTTCTGGGGATAAGTTGGACCAGTTTAAGAAGTCAATGAAGACAATTAGAATATGATAATAGAGCACCCCACAGAGGTATAACATGAGCCCCAATGTAAAGTCTGTGCCAGGCCCCTCAACTACAGCACTGGTTGTCTCATATTGGGAAGTGATGCCTTACGAACCCCATAAGGCTCCTCCAGGTAAAGTATAAGTGTCCACACATGCTTGGGTCTCTCCATTCCCTTGGATGGGTGTTCTGCAAATAGTCGAGACTGCCTGTCCCCTAAGAGTGAGTGTAACTCTCTGCACCCCCTCAATAAGTTATTTTACTGGTAAATTGCTCTTTCGATCCGGTACAGGTGTGAATATTTGCAGATATTTGCTGCCTTCCTTTCCTCTGGTTACCTTGCTGAGTTTCCCACCCATCGTCTTTGACCTGCGTACATGCAGAAAGCATTAGAAGCCGCTTGTAAAGTGCATGTTTGTGTTTTGCAGTAATTGTCCATCAAATGTTATGACATGCTCATAAAAGTGAACGTTCCCACATCCAGATCTGCAACGATTTTGTTAGGGAAACAATCCTTCATCCGTTACATATTAGCCCTATGTCTGGCGGCTTCAGCTGCACGCTGGCTATTTCGGAATATGGCTTCTTTTGCCATGAAGGGGTTAAGGATGAAGTAATGCTATAGCCTGCGCGCGTCTAATATGATTAGTGACTTATTTACTGTAATCATATTTGGCATTGACTTCTTCTGAGGTCGGATAATTCCATCATTTCAGCCCCTTTATCCTTCCTTTAGATCTGATAATAACCAATAACATTGCCATATATATTTTTCCCCCGTACAGATCATACAGGTACCGGAGGGTTTGTATATAGGACACAGATACTATAACGTAAGACCATCCTTGAATCAGGAGTTAATTGCTAGTCATATACCGTAATTCCGCTGTTTCTGAGCTGCACAGGATTTGTTTATGGGTAATCCGTATAATGGCCAATATGTCCATTATTACAACTACCTTAAGGGAGGTCTCGTAGGTCTCCGAGACTCCCGAATGATATTATTTTATAATTAAGGGACAAATTAGGGGCAAACCTATCAATGGGCATTAGGTCACTGAATGTCCATGGCCAGACTGTCCAAAGTTACTCACTCAAACTTTAAGGGCTTGTCCAGAAATTTCACAAAAACATAAAACAAAAAAATCATATCCACCTGTCCCCAGCACTTTGTGAAATTCCTGGACAATTCCTTTAAAGGAGTATTCCCATCTGGACATTTATTGGTATACCCTAGAGATGAGCGAAAAGTGAAATGTTAGAAGTTCGAAGTTCGATTCGAGTAGCCGCTCAATACTCGACTGTTCGATCGAACATCAAACCCCATTATAGTCTATGGAGAATAAATACTCGTTTAGGGGGAAACCAATATTCGACGGGTCACCAAGTCCACTATGACACCCCAGGAAATGATGCCATCACCCTGGAATGCAACTGGGACAGCAGGGGAAGCATGTCTGGGGGCATCTACTATGCCCAAGTCACTGTATTACGTCGGGATCCCTGTCAGCTTGCGTTGTGTGCGAGCTGACTTTTTCCCATAGGAAAGCATTGACCAGTGTTGATTGGCTGAATGCCATACAGACTACAGCATTCGGCCAATCAACTCTGGTTCTGCCAGAGGCTCGTCTGTGAGGAGGCGGAGTCTAAGATCGGACCAGAATGGAGACTGCTGTGGACCGATATTAGACTCCGCCTCCTCCGGCAGAGCCAGCATTGATTGGCCGAATGCTGTACTCTGTATGGCATTCGGCCAATCAATGCTGGCCAATGCATTCCTATGCTGAGATGTAACAGTGCTGGCCGTGCGCTCAGCTCAGCTACACCGGAGATGCAGTCGAGCTGAGCGCACAGCAAGCACTGCTACACCGGAGATGTGAACCCTGCTGCACACTCAGCTCTGCTACATCTCTGATTCATATGTTCATATAAATTGGAGGACACCTGAATTAGCCAGCCAATTACTTTTTCCGATTTTTTTTTGATGCCTCTGTTGTCGTAGTTCCTGTCCCACCTCCCCTGCACAGTTATTGGTGCAAAAAAAGCGCCAGGGAAGGTGGGAGGGGAATCAAATTTTTAGCGAGTTTGCCACGTGGTGTTCGACTGGAATCGAACATCTCGAACAGCCTGATATCTGATCGAACATGTACTCGATCGAACGCCGTTCGCTCATCTCTAGTATACCCCCATAATATGTCATACCTTGAAAATAGTTGACTATTATTGGATCACCCATTCAAGTAAATAGAGAGTCCCGAGCATGTGTGGCTATTTATCCCTTAACTGCGGTTATGTTATGGGGATCATAGGACACCCATTCCCAAGATACATGCGGGCCCGCACCTAGTAGCATTTATGGCATATCCTATAGATATAGTCATGACTATCCAGATGGCAATATCCCTTTATGTACGAATTAATAATTGCTTCTGAAATTAATTTTATAAATAATTGATAAGAGGTCATGACCTTTAATTCCCAAGGTCCCACATTGCTCTTAGTCTTCCTTAGGACCAATAAACCCCAATCTAAATTTACCCTCTCTTATCTCAATTTATCATTGACTTAAGTGAAATCTATTGCTCCACGTTGTCAGCCATTTCCTGTAATGTTCTTTAGTAGGATTACGGACAGGAAGTCCAGCTTAATCCCTGCCCCCTTTGCCGTAAACTTTATCTTCCATGTATCCATTTGGGGCTCATCGAAATTGTATGACAAGACCTAGAACTCTGTAAAGGTTCTATAGTGAATGAACCATTCTTATGGCAACAATGTATCAAAATTGGTAAAAATTTGAAGCTGTGAGTGCAAACATATCAGCCCTCACTATCTGTATACAACTAGGTTTATCACAAAACGTTCAAGCCCCAGCAGAAGGAGATCTAACGATCTTGTATATGTTTGCAAAGAAGAACGTTCTCATACATTAGAGAGGTCAAGGAGACACCTTGTCAAGTGGACTGTTTCTAAAAATAAGTAAAAAACATGGGCTGCTTCTCATGGCCTTTACAAGAAGCTGGCAGTGATGGGGTCTCCGGCAATTGGCAGCTCAAGGAAATACTTGGAACCAGGGGGGAGGCATTAGATGTCAAAGCCTGCAGAGTGCGAGAGAGCGGTGTCTGCGATTACAGATAATACACAACAGATACACATGTCAAGGAAGGAAAAGTCCAGGCTATTGAGTTAAGAGCCCAGAATGAGGATGTGAGAGGCCCCGGGATATGCAGGGCCCGTCGTCCTACACAAGGACGGAACCAGCTGGGAGCTGAGTAGAACATTTCCGAGATAACAGAAAATGGACACTGAGATAAGCTGATACCACTGTTTAATGTCCCTGCTCCAACAAAAATACAGGCGCAATGATGAAAGAGTCAACTTTTTGGATGACCTCGTGTGTCAACAAGGATGTAGAGGGAAACTTTTACCACTTATCAGACTTTATTGCTACATCGTGCTCTCACTTGCTTTCTAGATCGAGACAGATGACTTGTAGAATTGATTGAACTTATTGTAACTTTTTGAAATTTTTGACCATTTCATTGCATTGAAAGCCACCGTAATGGTTAACCATTATTTCCTATCTACTTCAATGTGAACTTCCCAGGGATCAAAGATAAGATTGATAACAATCTGGGAAAAAACAACTTTATATGAAAAAGATACAAGGTGGTACAGTAGGGTGTACAGCTATGCCCGTATACCTCAGCCGCACGGTCCCTTAGCACGCATGTTAGCTCAGCAGATTTTTAGCTGGCCAGATGGGAACTGTTGCCAGTAAAATCAGACTTATCCAATTTTTTTTCCAACCAGTGCAGACATGCAAGTGTTGGCTGACAGCTCGCCATATGTATTAAATCATTGATGGATCTGAAGCAGTCATCGGAAGCACAAGGGCCTTTACACAGTGGACATCAAGGAGACTGTTGACTAGTGACTAAGGTTTACCATACATATTACAAAAAATTGAAATGCAACTGCTGGGTCCTTATATCCCGGTTATGGGGATAGTTGGGAGGCCTACAAAAACATTAGCTGGCCAGCTAGTATTGTCAAATTCATTGGGTTTACAAAGATTTTGAATAGGGCAAGCCAAAAAAAATTACTAACTGGCTTAAAGAGAGTCTGTCATAAGAATCTTACGCCGCAGATAGATAGGTTACCTGAATGAAACAGTGTTCCGTGTGAATAAGTGCTGAAATATCACCATTTATATTACTATACAAATGACCTTTTTGGAGCAACAAGGACTCTAACTTTGCTCCAAAGAGCTAAACCGCAATCTATCTGCAGAACTGGGGTGATATACTGGTTCTGGTGACACTAACATATCTATCTGCAGGGCTGGGGTGATATACCGGTTCTGGTGACACTAACCTATCTATCTGCAGGGCTGGGGTGATAAGCTGGTTCTGGTGACAGTAACCTATCTATCTGCAGGGCTGGGGTGATAAGCTGGTTCTGGTGACAGTAACCTATCTATCTGCAGGGCTGGGGGGATATGCTGGTTCTGGTGACAGTAACCTATCTATCTGCAGGACTGGGGTGATATGCTGGTTCTGGTGACAGTAACCTATCTATCTGCAGGACTGGGGTGATATGCTGGTTCTGGTGACAGTAACCTATCTATCTGCAGGGCTGGGGTGATATGCTGGTTCTGGTGACACTAACCTATCTATCTGCAGGGCTGGGGTGATATGCTGGGTCTGGTGACAGTAACCTATCTATCTGCAGGGCTGGGGTGATAAGCTGGTTCTGGTGACAGTAACCTATCTATCTGCAGGGCTGGGGTGATAAGCTGGTTCTGGTGACAGTAACCTATCTATCTGCAGGACTGGGGTGATATGCTGGTTCTGGTGACAGTAACCTATCTATCTGCAGGGCTGGGGTGATATGCTGGTACTGGTGACAGTAACCTATCTATCTGCAGGACTGGGGTGATATGCTGGTTCTGGTGACACTAACCTATCTATCTGCAGGGCTGGGGTGATATGCTGGTACTGGTGACAGTAACCTATCTATCTGCAGGACTGGGGTGATATGCTGGTTCTGGTGACACTAACCTATCTATCTGCAGGGCTGGGGTGATATGCTGGTTCTGGTGACAGTAACCTATCTATCTGCAGGACTGGGGTGATATACTGGGGTCTGAATGCACTTGACTACATTTTTTTTTAATTATTTTACAATACCTCTATCTATCTATCTATCTATCTATCTATCTATCTATCTATCTATCTATCTATCTATCTCCTATCTATCTATCTATCTATCTATCTATCTATCTATGATCTATCTATCTATCTATCTATCTATCTATCTATCTATCTATCTATCTATCTCCTATCTATCTATCTATCTATCTATCTATCTATCTCCTATCTATCTATCTATCTATCTATCTATCTATCTATCTATCTATCTATCTATCTATCTGTCTGTCTTTCTATGTATCTTTTATGCCACCTCTGACTACATCTAGCATTGTCACTACCTCGCCGCTTACATTTATTTCCATGTCTTTCCACTTCGGCTGACAATTAGCTTCTGATAAATCCTGTAATGAAATCATCGTGTAGTTTTCCGTGTCCTTGCGCTTTCTTAAATTAGCTTTCTCGCTGTGATGCTTGGAGCGGTTGAACACATGTTGGAAGCCTGGATATGTCGATACAAAGAAGTACATTGGCACTTGTGCTTGTGTTCACTCGGAATTGTGTGTGAAAATCCCTAATTTCGGAACTGATTCGCAGTGAAAGTTCCGATTGACCATCTTCAGTATATTTGAAACAGTTTCTATTATATTTTAACCCCCGAATGACCACATACCATATTTTTATTGCTTCCGTTGAGGAGTCTCCTTGTGATTTTGCAGCAGTAAACAATAAAGTTGGTCTGTGATCAGTTTAACCCATGAGATGCCACATTTGACAACAAAATCAAAAAGAATGCAACATCATGCAAAAATATATTTTTTTGTGAAACATCTGTACAAAAAAAAAATTTTTTATTTGGTCTTGATTTATTTCTGCAGCCCCACATCCCACCATCTAAAAAAATTAATCCCCCACAAAATCTAATCTTATAGTAATGGAGAAATTAAGGCATTAAGGATCTTTAAATGTGACAATGAAAAAAAAAGTAGCATCCCGCTAAAAAATTTTTTTTTAATGAGAAATAGTAATAACAAAATATCAAAAATATAGAAAGAAAAAAAAATAAATAAAAAAATTCTAAATCTTTCAGGCTGCCATAATGCCCGTCTTTAGAAGAATATTAATGGTCAAGGCTTATCTATAAGTGACTGTCAGAAGTCGGAGAGAATGGGCTGATTTATCTTCAGTGAATTTTTTATGCCATTTTTTTTACTAGTTTTTGGGGGATTTTTTAAACAAATTTATCAAAATGTCTCATGCTGGTTCATAAATTTGTTGCTAATGTCTTGGTGGGAGACGAGTTCCCTAATTCGAGTTTACCCCCCAAATTTCGGGGTGTATGTTCTAAGCCAAGTTAGACGTGGAGTGGGCTATTGCAAAAATTTTTTGACTTTTTAAAAATAAATAAGACTTAAACTTATGCACTGTTTGAATGATGCCTGTATTGTAATACAATATTGGAAAAAAAGGGAAATGGACCAAAACACTATAAAATTGCCCTAATTTGGTCATGAAGAAAAAAGAAATCACAAATCCGCTAAGGGCTCGTGCGCACGGAGTTAACGCGAGCGTATTTTGGCACAATACACGTGTATAGAATACACGTGTAAAAATAACACTCCCATTGACTTCAATGAAACGCGTTGCGTTTTTTGGCGCTTTTTTTGTCGTGTTTTTTCTACACGTATAAAGATTTCATTGAAGTCAATGGGAGTGTTATTTTTACACGCGTATTCTATACATGTGTATTGTGCTAAAATACGCTCGCGTCAACTCCGTGTGTACAGGTCCCACAGTAAAATAGGAGTATAACAGATCAGATTTTGGTTAATCTCAACCAGACATTGTGGTAAAAAAAACTGGGCATCTTGAAAAATTACCGTCTATACTCGAGTATAAGCCGACCCGAATATAAGCCGAGGCCCCTAATTTTACCACAAAAAACTGGGAAAACTTATTGACTCGAGTATAAGCCGAGAGGGGGGGGGGGGGGGGGAATGCAGCAGCTACTGGAAAATTTAAAAAATTAAAATGGTTGGAGTTTTTGGGTGCAGTAGTTGCTGGGGAAGGGGAGGGGGTGTTTTGGTTGTCTGTCTGCCCCTTCCCTGAGCTTTAGGACTGTTTTTTTTCCCCACTTGGAATTCAGCCTGGCTGTATATAGGGGATCTGCAGGGCTCCTATTAACCCCTTCCCAACGGAGCAGGAGCACTGCAGATCCCCTATATTCAGTAGACACAGGGATACCTAATGTGTTTGTGTGTCACAGTCATTTCCGTCTTTTATATGTATTCTAGGGAAAGGAGGGATTTACAACTTTTATTTTATTTTTATTTTTTTTTGCACTATTTTATGGGAGATTCTATACATTAATATTGTGGCTGGTCATAGACCCCCCTCCTAAAAAAAATAAAATATATATATATTTTTTTTTTTTTTTTTTTGCTGACTCAAGTATAAGCCGAGGGGGGCTTTTTCAGCACAAAAACTGGGCTGAAAAATTCAGCTTATACTCGAGTATATACGGTAAATGAAAAATAAAAAAAGGGAAAATGCAGGAAAAGCTCAATAAAAAATCCTGCAAAAAACTTTTTTTTTTTTTTTTAGCTGTGTTTCGCTACGTGCGGCCTCCACAATTCAGGCCCAAATGGGCAAATAAATCATCTCAATGCATCTGTAAATACATTTAACGTTTTTATGATTTGTGACCCTTTCCTAGTTAAATATCCCAGTAATATTAATTTAAAAAAATATAAAAATTTGTAGTAGTTTTTCCCTTGCAGATTGTCATGTCTCTATGCACTTGTCCATAGCCTGCTGCGTACACAACCCTCTGCAAACAGTGAAGATATTCTGACTATATAAGGTTGGCTCTTGGATTGTTACCAATGACAAATCTTTTTACTGTTGCCGCCGCTTCTTGCATTGTAGTGGCTTGTGCTAAGCGAGAGAGACAAAATGCAATAACAAATCCCTATGTCATGTAGCCTTAGTGGAATTGGGGATTTCGGAGTTTGCATATACTTACCCTCCGATGACAGCTGAATAATGTCCTCTATTTTGTGTTTTGTTGGCGGGACTTGTTGGCCCTTTGTGTGCAGTCTGACCTTTGCTTTCCTTTGTCATGTAAGGGCAGCTGTGTCTTTTTAATTTGCGGTAATGTGGAATGCCGGATTGACATGAAATGGCTGGTTATGTCGGTCGTGAGACAATGACTTGTTACGTTGAATCCATTCGGAATGTTCAGTCTTCGGAATGAGGGTTGAGAAGACGCAGCAAAAATTTGCCAATACAAAAATATACCAGACCGCCGACTGCCTACTGACATTGTGCAGACAAACGCCTGCGTTCTTACGATGTTTGTGTTATACTAATGGCTTTCAGGTTATTATTACATTTGAGTTATACGGCAGCAATAGATTCCAGAGAGCGACGTAGGATTCCTATAATGTATATAATGTTCATATTAGCAGACAAGTGGAACCAGACAAGAACGGTAGAGAATGCGGGCACTGGAGACTTCTTAGTCCTTACCGGGTAATAGATAATATATTGGACTTGAAGTTTTACTAATCATTTTTGGTTTGTACGAGAGCTGGATTAAGCTGAACATGGGACAGTCGGCAGCGCACAGACCTTCACCTTCCCATAATAACTCACGGCTGTATAAATACTGTATTCTTCCTGGATTAAATTTAGCAAACCCTCCGAGAGGCCCTCTACTTGGTGGAGAGGCAGTATAATCATCGAGGAGCTGTTTTCATTTTGTACGATCAGATTATAAGGATAGAACATATAATTTAATACTGTATGAAATTGCTTACATAAAAAAGCAACGTCAAATTGCTTACATACAAAACAGGAACCGCTTTAGGATGGTGGTCTGTAGGCTCCAAATTTCAAGAGTCATCATTGTGGGATAAATGTAGGTTTTCTGAAGGCTAATTTTAGGACTTCGGGGCAGGGATATCACAGGGTGGCCTAAATTGTCATCTAGTGGTCCTTACATTAATAATACACATTATAGGACAGATTAGAGTCCAAAAAGGACAACTGGAGAGGGATTGACGGACAATTCATCCCAAAAGCCACCCAGGTGGCAGATGTTTGTTTCCTTTGAAGATAGGCGACTACCTTTGGTTTAAGGTCTCATACACACTAGAGAATATTCATCTTGGTTGGAATGAGCCAGTTATCCTTTCTGAATCGGGACTTTGTAACTCTCTGGTCACAAGTGATGTCAGGAATGGGGGTTAGGCATGTTGAAATTTGGTCCTCCAGTAGATAAGCCACCACCAGAGGTGTCTGGAGGAGGTATACTGTCCTTTACCCATTAAAAACATCCAACCAAGCCATGCATTCATGTGTATGGGGAGTTGAGAGGAATAACTGTTGGCCAAACCAGCATTAAAGATGTATGTGCCTTTTATTCCATGTTCCCCATTGAAGAAACATGCTGAGTAAGCGTCTTTATCAGGAGGTTGTAGGAAAGACCTCTGCAGTTTTCCCCGAAGCTATGTGGGACTTTAGCCTAAAGGGTTTCTCCAGCTCCAAATACAATTTTGATACTTCTAGCTCTTAATACATTTCATCTGAGTGGGTCCAACACCTGGACTTCACAAATATCTTCTGACCTGGCTGCCTCTTGATGCTGGACACTAGAGCAGTGGACGGGGAGCAGAAGCAATCTGTTCCTATTAAAGTACTAGGAGGGGAACTCTGGTTCCCCAGTTGCACAATTGCCATCCACTCTATTGCAGTGGATCTATAGCTCCACTCTTATTTCTGATGCCCGGAGGTAACCCGATCATGGAATCTGTGCGGAGTCTGGGTGTCCAACCTCACAGATCAGATACTAATGACCTATGGATAGGTCATGAGTATTGAAAATCCATTTGGCACTGGAGAACCCCTTTTAGAAAATTGACTTAGGATATTTTTACATGGAGATGGAGATTGCACTTAAATTGGTAAATATATTGGAAATTTGTTTTTTTTTTGGATGGTCTTATTTTTATATGGGTAAAAGAGCCAACTGGATACAATACCAACAACCATGACAGCCCGGAATACAGGAATATAAGTGACGTGCCATGTGTTTATTGCAGCCGCCCGATCTTACTGCGCCCTGTCCTTCGTGTATACTATGTTATGGGTTATATTCTATCTTCGCTGTTTGCACTCAGTATTTTATGTTCCTGGTTAGTGTTTTATAGACAGGCGCTGTGATGATAAGTCGAGCTGATATATGCTCTTACACAATAGATTTCCTGTCTTGGGAATATCTGAAAGTACGTTGAACTTTCCTATCTTTGTTTTTTCACACTCCCAGCAGATTCATAGTAGGTGATATAACCAGCGTCTTAAAGTGCACCTGTCTCCTAAGTAGGCCGGACGCCGCCATCTTGGAATGAGTAAATATGAATTTAATGGAGCGGGTGCCACCAGACAGGTTCCTGCAGGCCGAGCAACTATCAAAGCAGATTAGGTAAATGTCGGACAATGTGAATAAGTAGTAAAACACCTTTGTCCCATAAGGGTAGTTATTTGCCTAATAAAACACTGCTTAATGGAGTAGTTTACTAGCCCCTAAGTGCCTTTTATGGACTCCCGGAGAAGTGCTAAAGGCAAGTACAGGGCCGGGAAATCTTTGCTAACGCAAATGACTCTTCTCGTAAGAATGGCTTGACTATAACCCTGGCCCAATGACATACAATTTGTGAAATTATCACAACCGTATTCTTCTACAGCAATGATTTTGAATTAAATTTTGCCAAAAATTAAAACCAAATGTTAAGAAATATCATGATATAGTTAAAGGGTTTATCTGGAATTATACAAAAAGAGAAAAACATGGCCCGCACATCCCAATCTTATACATTGATCTAGTAGTGCTTCTCAGCAAATTCTACAATACTGAACATGAGGTTCTTAGTATACATATTGATCAAGGTGTATAAGCCCACTAGCCACTTCACGGCGACCTCTTTATAGTGGGTCCCTACTCTACTGGGTGTGGTGCCGCACAGCGACCGCCACAACCGCAACACGGCGCCCACAGGGCGAGCGACCCAGCGGTCTGGCAACACCCCTGCCACCAGACCAAGCCCCCAGGCTCTGGGCCGCGCCACCCCATGGGCACCGCACCACAGAAGCAGCAGACACCAGGCAACACCACACCATGTGAACAGGGCTTGGTCTGGTGGCAGGGGTGTTGCCGGACCGCTGGGTCGCTCGCCCTGTGGGCGCCGTGTTACAGTTGTGGCGGTCGCTGTGCGGCACCACACCCAGTAGAGTAGGGACCCACTATAAAGAGGTCGCCGTGAAGTGGCTAGTGGGCTTATACACCTTGATCAATATGTATACTAAGAACCTCATGTTCAGTATTGTAGAATTTGCTGAGAAGCACTACTAGATCAATGTATAAGATTGGGATGTGCGGGCCATGTTTTTCTCTTTTTGTATATAAAGGGTTTATCTGGGACTATCATATCCATTGCTGTATCCTCTGCACTACTCTCCATGCACAGCGCCATACATTACGGAGTGGCTATGGTTGGTATCGCAGCTTAGAATATTTTAGTTAGAATTTTGGCTTGGTTTTGAATACCAATTTTTCTTCTGCACTGCGAGGTCTTAGTCTTAAACAGAATCTTTCACCACCTCCACCAATTCTAGGTCTTTGCTTCCTTCTATAGGAACTGCTCCACTGATTCTGACACAGTTGGAATTATTTATTTAGCCCCTACCATTTCTGAGTAATTGGTGCAGTTAGTTTTGGTGCCGCATATGCTAAATAGGCTTTCAGGTCGGTGGTCTTGGTCATGCTTCCTTCTATAGGAACTGCTCCACTGATTCTGACACAGTTGGAATTATTTATTTAGCCCTCACCATTTCTGAGCAATTGGTGCAGTTAGTTTTGGTGTGGTTCAGGTCGGTGGTCTTGGTCGTGGCTGTGACACTGATAGTCTCTGACTAGACGGTGCAAGGTCAGAGTTCAGAATCAAAGAATCACCCCCACCTGGTAACAGAGAGCTTAGATAGCATATTAGTCCCCAAAACTAACAGCATTGATTGCTCAGTAATGGTAGAGACTAGTGATTTTGGATCAGTGGAGCAGGTCCTATTAAACGATGTAAAGAATTGGAGTTGGTGTTGGTGGTGACAGAACCTCTTTACTTAGTGGTGTTTGCTAGTTTGGGGCCTCAGTTGCAGTAGGGCATTGTTAAAAGGGCTTCTACGTGGGACTACATGGGACCTCCCTTACGGTCATGGACTGATAGGTCTAGTGTTTGTTTCCCCCATTCCAAACTCTTTCAATGACCCATCGATAGATCTTCTCCGTACCTTGTTTGATGCAGTTTTTTTATCTGGAACTAAAAGTCCTCACCAAGTTCTTGCCACTCTGTAGTAAAAGACATTAAACCAACCCAAGCCCAAGCCCTCAAAGAGCCGTTTACCCTTACCGTTGTTGTCCTCCGCGCCAAGAACGCCGATCAGTTTCCAAAGAAACATTGTGTACCCAACACATCACATTTTAGGTCTAACTAAACATAACTTTTTAACCTGGACTGGAGTTTGGAAACTTTTTGAACAAACTCTTTATACTTTATATAAAAAAATCCCATAACCTATAGAACATAGAATAATGAATCCCGACATTGAATGGCTTTTGGGGCATTTTGATGCCAGTTGTCAGAGTAGTCAAAGCCATTTCTGGCCACGCATGAGCGACCGCTATGAACATTGACTATGAGCGTATTAATAGTTGCCAATGTGAAATGGCCATGATGGGAATAGCCGCGCCAGGTTCTGTCTTGTTCTGTTTAACCGCTACACGGTCATTACTGTTCCATCTCAAAATACATCTAAAACAATTACTCTGCCTGTATTAGCCAAAGAAAAGAGCGCGCGCTCGCTGTTCTTCTGCTCGGCGAACACTTCCCAGGACTCGAAACAGATGTCGAAAAGAAACAAAAATAGAGGTTACTAGAAATCCCCGGCAGCCCATCACTGGTGAAATTAATTTCATATTATATAAACTGAAGGGAATTGTTCAGGACTGTCACATTTAATACAAAATATAGAAAATATGGAATCCGGGTTTTGCCAAAAATTGCATTTTTACGAGATTGTTTAATTGTCCAATTATTGTTTCTTTATTTATAGGAGCAGCATATTCCGCCATGTTATACACGGAGGAGTCGTGTGCTAATAGAGTGGTTCAGTTTTCTTGCATTAATTCCAGAAGGGAGCATTTTTTTGTGAATTTTTTTTTAATATTGGATGATATTTCGGCTACAGCCTAGGGCAAATTTTGTCAAGCAACATGGAGATGGCGATGTGTGTTGCTACATCACATCTATGGTCCATGGTGTTGTGTTGCAACCTGCTGGAATTTGGTTACATGTTGCACACCATGTTACCACTACAGATTTCAATGGTAGTCACACTCGAGTGCCATTTGCATGCAATATAT